>NC_083614.1:13635064-13935064 GCF_963584025.1 Labrus mixtus
ATAATAACACATATCGTGTGTGTGTGTGTGCGTGTGTGTGTAGGGTCTGGAGTGTGTGTCTGCAGCTCGTTTAAAGCCTTTAATGAGAGCTGAGGGACACAGCTGAGTGGACGGGTCAGAACAGAGAGGGGGGGTCAGACAGGAGGTCACTGGCAGGGAGGTGGAAGATGGGGGGGGGGGGAACTAATAGGAAGCATGTGCAAAGGAGAGGGAATTGGAGTCAGAGCAGAAATAAAACAGTCAGAAGCTGTTTTCACACATGAACAAAAGTCTTGAAAACTTCATAGCAGAAATAATTCCTGGAAAATTCACCGTGAGCGAGGGGGAGGGCTTTATGAAATATATATCCTGCAACCTGTGGCGTCTCCCTGTGCATGTTATAAAACTGCTGCATTATGTTTTCTGTTCTCTAGTATGTTCTTCTCCGCTCTTTCATTGCTACTGTAAAGATATCCAACTACACACATCATAGATATTAAAGCAAAAAATGTCCCCATAGCGTAATTTCCCCTTCTTTCTTTTTCCGTCATGTCTTGCCTGCTGAGAGACATGTATGAACAACCAGATGAGGAGAGTTTCAGGGACAAACTGTCTTAAACTTTCTGAAAATTGTGAGGAAAGCGTGAGTTAAAACTGCTCTGGTGTCCTGAATGTGCAGATTTATACACATACACTTATCAACATGTATGTACGTTAGTGACACTCACTCTGGGGGAGGTAAGAGGGGGAGTGAGGGGTGATGGAGGAGGGTGTGGTGGTGCTGAGTCCTTATCTTGACAAAGTATGAATGATGTGGGGTAAAGAAGGGTTTGTGTGTGTGTGTTGTTCAGGGAGGAGGGGGGGTTTCTACAAAGAGCGATTGATTGCATGGTGTAGGGGGGGGGGGCTAGAGGAAAGGTGGGGCTGCAGCCTAATCCCACATACTGACCTCTGACCCCCCATCAGCACACGTGTAGAGTTTCACTTGAGCAGGAAAGAAGGGGGGGTTCCCAGAACGTCAGTCTGGCAGGTTATAAAAGGGAATCACATTTGTCTTATTTGACTATTAATTGAATATTATTCATTTAAGTTGTTTTAATATTACTCCAAAATCCAGAATATAAATCTCACCTGTATGTGAGTGTCACTGGTATATTAGTCTCAGTCTTTTTGGGGGTCTCTTAGAGGTAAAAAAAAAAAGGAAAAAAAAAGGTTTAAACAGTGTTCCTGTGTGATCATTTCGACAGTGTTCAAGCCCACAACGGTCAGTTTGTTTGTAGCTCTTAGAGTACCATCAGTTTTCACCATGAGGAGTTTGTAATCCTGCTAGCTACATGTACTCTAGTTGCGCACTAAGCCTATGGTAACGTTGATAGTTATGAATTACAGACCAACAGCCCACAAGTCTCTCTGCCCACCTCTTCTGGTCACTTGTTTGTTTTTTTAATTAGAGTCTTTTCAATCAAACCAGCACTCCACAAGCTTTATTTACTGAATAGAATACCACCGTTTTCTTCAAATGCTAAATTATGACCTCATGATTAATCGCATCAGGTGGCGTGCAGTTGGTGATGGTAGTGGCGGTCATGATGGTGCATGTCTCAGTACTTTATACTGGTATATTGAATACACACGCACGCACTAACACACCACACAACACACACACAGTGACCTGAAGCCTCAGACTCACATGACATGTGGCCGCAAACACTCATTAAACTGTTAAACCAACCAGCTCAATACACCTTCAAGTTAACAGAGTCTTAATGAGTCTCATTAATTTCCTCTGTGAGGAGTTGCAAAGGACAATCACTGTCATCAAAAAGTGTGTGTGCGTGTGCATGTGTGTGACTGTATGTGTTTTTTAGGATAAATCAGAGAATCAGCTCATGTGTTGACCTCAAACACTGCAGACATTATACATTAATCAGAGACAGAAACATGAGTTTGTCTCATTACAGTCACAGTTGTTCCCGCAGGACCAAAGACTCAGTTTTGTTTAAAGAGAAGGAAAGCTGTGTATAAACAGTGTCTGTCTGCCTGCCTGACAGTCTATCATTATCATTAACATCTGTACGTTTAGGTCCCACCGATAGAGACTGATGAAGATCTGTTTCTAGAATATCAGACAGGCTGAGTGAGATATTACTGTCTGTAACTCAGAGTCACACTGAAGTTAAACACCAGAGCAGGTGGTCTGTAGATCTGAACAATCAAGTCTTAATAAATCTTATATATATCAGAGTTCTTGAGCCTCAGTTTTATTCCTGCACTGATCTAAGTTCATGCCTCTTAAAAAACTCCAACTCCTGCCTACATCAGGGTGTAGAAAACCTCTAACCTAGGAGGACATCAGGGTCCAGAAAACCTCTAACCTAGGATGACATCAGGGTCCAGAAAACTCTAACCCCAGAGGAAGTCAGGCCACAACAAACCAAAACGAGAAGAAGTCTGGGTCCAGAGCAAAGGGAGGAGACGAGGGGGAAAGACAGAAACATGAGGGAGATTAAATATTTCCATCTGATGGATGCTGCCTCTCTTGAGGTAAATGATGATGACTGAGGAATCAGTGCCCCCCCTCCCCCTCACGGTTTGACACTGCTGCTAAAGTCATCAGCTCTGAGGTCAGCGAGGATACACTGCCTGTTACATAAAAACATGGCAGCATGAGAATGAAAAATGTCTCTGGATGGTCACGCACACACACACACTCAGAGGGCCAGCACATACACCAGTTTTACCCCTCTTCCCCCCCCCCCCCCTCCCCCCTCTCTCTGCTCCAAGAGCACGGATGGAAGAATTCCTGAAGAACCACAACAACGTCACACAGAGACACATAGGGCCAGTTCAAGGGTGGGAAAAGGACTGAAAAATGAGGCTCTGAGTGCAGAACGGCACAGAGATGTTATGAAGAGGATCAGGAGGGCTGGAGCAGAAACCCTGTAGAGATATAGACAGAGTAACAATCAGGAGAAGGGAGAAACTCCTCCCACTTTCTCTCTGATTCCTGCAGCCTCCTGAAGCACATCTGAGCCATCATATGAGAAGCTGCATCAGAAAGAGGGTGAAGGTAAATTGTGCTGTACGAGGTCAGAGAGGCTCCTGAGAGAAGATTTAAGAATACAAAAACAAATCAGAAGCTAAGAGTTCCTGAATTTTTTTATCGTGCAGCTCCACTTTCTGCATTAAGGCCTCTTACTTGGTCTTGTGTGTTATTTTGCACTACGCCTCTGATGCATGACGCGAGACTGGACACAGAAGTTAAACAGCATTTAGTGTGGTTATCATGCTCGTTCCTATTTCTCTTGAAGTGTCATCTGGAAGCTTTTACTTCTGCTTCTTCTACTAACTGATAATTGCCTTCATCTTTTTTTCATTGCAGCATGCACAGAAATAAGCAACATGTCCTGATTATACTGTCAAAAAACAGGTTTATTTTAAATAATAACAACCGAGCTCGGCCATCATCACCTCTTTCTGTTTCTGTTGGTTGGTTACATGAAAGTATTTCTCTGCCTTATCTTTCATAAAGTGGCTCAAAGTGGATTATGATCACAGCAGGCGAGTCTTGTGTGGTCAGGAGACTTATTATAGACGTTGAGTGTGAAGAATTACAGCAGCAGCAACCAGCTGCACAACATGATTCAGGCAACGGCATTTGAAGTTTCATCATTAAAATGAGACATCACATCACAATGAATCCACTGAAGAAAGGACATAAGAGTACGTCTCTCTCTCTCTAAACACCTGCAGAGTCAGAACATGTCAAACATAACCTGAAACAGGTAGGAGTCATTAGGAACAAGGAGAGATCATTCCTTAGTTTATCGGTCTTCGATTATGATCTTGTAGGGATAAAAAAAAAGAAGCTAAAATTGTTTGAGAATATATGTGAGTGAGCCGCCATGTTAAAGTCTATGTGTGGTAAACACATAGTGGGTTAATGTTTCTCCGCTCTCTCATGCTTACTGCCTGTTTTTTGTTTGATAGAACTAAAATATGAACCAAACTCTGTGTGTTTTTCTGCTCAGCTTGCTGAAACGTTCCTGGCTCTGTTATTGAGTCATTGGAATGGTTCTTTGGTGGAAGTAGACTTTAATGTTCATACAGTGAGGATCAGAGGATGGGAGAGAATTATGTCATTGTTACATTATCAGAGATAAAGAGTCAACTTCATTGATCATTGTTGTTGTAGTTTTGTATTGTATTGATGCTTTGGCAACATTGTTCATGTAACATTCATGCCAATAAAGCTTTATAGAATTGAAATTGAAATCTTTTAACGAGGTGGGGTTAGAGCTCAGAGAAAGGTTTCTGTCAGCATAGGAACTGGCTGAAACAGAAAGCAGACGTGGTCCTCTGGGCTGACAGACAATACTTCTTTTATTCAATCAAACAAACAGCACAAAGAGCTGAGCGCTAACCTTGAGTTGAGCCAACACACTGACCGACTGTGAGGATCTCAACGCGTCAGACCCTTCTCTGTTTCAGTGCTCTTGCAGCCATTTCCTGTGAACATACGATAAACAGCAGCCCTGCCCTTTTGTTAGCCATTGATCACAAAGACCGGTCTGTTTCACACATTTGTGTTTTCTCACAGGGAGGGACTCAGGAGACCACCACAACTGTCCATCTGTCTATCCGCCTGCAGCCATGACGAAGCTGATGTGGAGCCTGTGTGCACTCCTCTGTCTCTCACTCTGGGGACAGAGTTCCTGCAGGAGCTCCAGGGAGGCCCGGAGGACCTCAGGACCTCCTCTGTACAGGAGCAAGAGAGCCCCCATCAACCCTGACGCCAAGAAGTGTTCCTACACCTTCCTGGTTCCTGAACAGAGGATCACAGGTTGGAATTCTTCTTTTAATAAACATATTTACGATTACCTTCTATGCTCTCTCCTGAACCTTTCATATCTGTACACAGGTCCCATCTGTGCCAGCACCACCGGCCCGGAGCCCGACAAGGACAGGGTGACCCGCATGGACATGGCAGACGTGAGGGAGGTGCTGAACAAGCAGCGGCGTGAGATTGAGACACTGCAGCTGGTGGTGGACGTGGATGGGAACCTGGTGAACGAGATGAAGCTACTGAGGAAAGAGAGCAGGAACATGAACTCCAGAGTGACGCAGCTCTACATGCAGCTGCTGCATGAGATCATCAGGAAGAGGGACAACTCTCTGGAGCTGGCCCAGCTGGAGAACCGTGTCCTCAACGTCACCTCTGAGATGGTGAGGCTGGCCTCCAGGTACAAGGAGCTGGAGGGACGTTTCGCCACCATGGCCGGGGTGGTCAACAACCAGTCTGTTCTGATCTCTGCACTTGAAGAGCAGTGTCTGAGGACTATGGGACGCAGCGAGCTCCCAGTGGTGCCCCCTCTGGTCCAGGTGGTCCCACAGAACTTACCCGTCAACAGCCGGTTCACCAACGAGATCCAGAGAGACACCAACAACCGGGCCTTCCCCAGAGGGTCACGCATAGACGCTCCAACTGTGAGCCCGTTTGGGATCAACCCCCCACCACAGGGAACACTGAGCTCTGATGGTACGTACCTGATTATAATAGACCTGTTAGATAAATGTTAGACTGGCAGAGACCACAGAGAACCACCTGATTATAACAGACCTGTGCGAGACATTTTAGACTGAAAAGGATCACCCGAGACCAGGAGGAGGGACCTGAGTAGACTAAATGTCCCTTGGTGTAATTGTCCTCATGAATTCTTCTTCAGTACAATCACAGTGGACTGTAGGTATGAGTGAAGCTCAGTTTGTGGCTGCAGCAGCAGCAGCAGCAGTGAGCTCATACATTCCTCTGATTCCCTCTTGGCCGCTGTGTCGGAGCCATGTGTAGGAAATTAGCAGGTTTGGATTCGATCTCTGAAACAACTCAGAAAAAGACTTTGAAGAAATGCGATTCAGTTTCTACTGCAGGGTTTAGTTAAATGTATATTCAGTCTGTGCTCCACATAAAGAGGTATGTACCTTCATAGAAACATCTGATAGACGAGTCCCTTGAGTCTCAGACTCATAGACAAACAATGACATCAGATCCTCGGAGGTGGTTAAGACTCTGCTGTGGTTTTCTCACAGAGCTGGATTCATTAAGAAACATCTTCATGTGAAAACAATTTGTGACTTAAGATGTCACTTGGAGATGTCTACTGGTTGGAGCTGTTGTATTAACGCTGGTGATCAGAGCGAGGAGGGGAACGCTGACGGAGGTTACACAACCAGACAGGGATATGGAGGCAATCATTCAACACGTGTTGACATAACGGGGAATAAAAGAAGTGTGTTCATCCTGTCGGGGGAGTCATTCAGTCAGTGACGTCACTCTGTTCACACAGGAATGTTCAAAAACCCAAACTTTCTCCTGTCTCATGAAATCTGATAGTAAGACTTCAGTTACAGACATCCTTACACTCAAGGTCTTCAGAGAAAATTAATTTACCTAATGTCAAAAGTGAACTCATTACGAGAAAAACTTCAGCACGCTGTCTCTGCCATGTCAGGACAAAGAAAGAAAGGATCCTAAAAAAAGGCCTACAGCTCAGTGTCATGCGTTCTGGAGAGCTTTAATGTGACTTTCACTCTGAAGTTTGCTAGAGACGATGACGTTTATGAATCATAGAGCAGAGAGGAGGAGGAGGGGTGGATTTAATAAAACACCACAGAAGAACTGAAAGACAGACTGTGAGGTGGATGGGGGAGGTTAGGGAAGAAAAAAAAACGTGTAGATGACACACGACCCTAACCCTTACCCCTGAATGGATGAAATAACTCCTGATAGAGTTGAATTCTTCTTCAGAGTTCATCAGAACTGAAGCTTCATCAGAATTATGGCTGAAAAGCTGCACAAGAATCTCAGTTTATCTCTGAATGAAACAAAACTTTCTGATGCCCCCAGGCATCCTCATCCAAACTAAAACTAAAAACTAAGGGAAAGTCAGAGATTGATCTTCCTTATCCTTCATGTGAACTCATCTGGAACAGAACAGCATGTTTCATGATAGATTTCTGCATATTGCCTCTTGCGTCCAAACAAAGTGATTAGGATGAGACTTTTCCTCATTAAATCAGAGTGAATTATTTACTTATTTTAGTCTGGTGCCAGCATGAAGGTAACGAGCATGAATCAACTCTTTTCAACAGGTAGAGTATAATATCTTAACCATCAGCCTGAACAGACCTTCCTTCAGTGAACACACATCAGCTGACCACACTTTGGTCTGTTGGAGTCCTTTTTAAAGCAGGAGACAATGACAGGGTTTATTTTTAAATCTCAACCTGAACGTTGTGTTTAGAGGAGCTGAGGAGGAGAACGTGGCAGAAAGAGAAGAACCTCAGTGACATATCTGATGAAGACTGATCATCATAAGAAAAATAAAACCTGGAGCTGCACACGTTCATGAATGTGTGCCGAGTCTGTTTGTGCTCCAACTCTCAGCTGAGAAAACCATTCTCATGGACCCTGGGGGCCCCTCACAGTGCTGCTGTTCATACTGGTTCCAACATGTGGGCACTGGGGAATATAGGAGAGCGGGGTCAGTCTGAAGGATGAATCTCTGAATAATCAGGTTTCACTTCCTGTCTGAATGCACCCTCCCCAACTGATGAAGATTTCTTTAACACATGAAGACTTCTTCAGCTCATGGTTCAGTGGATTTGTTCAGAGGGTGAATTTATAAGAAATATTTAGTAAAGCAGATAAAGTTCACATTCTACAGGAAGTTCTTTCTGTTTACTGCCAGGTCATCGCACAATCTAGTGTGAAACTGAACTTTTAAAATCAATGTAAACATGCTAGTGTGACTGAAATCCGACTAAGTGGAGATTCTCAAAGTCAGACTAAAACACCTGGTTAATGTGTTAGGAGGTTAATTTGCTCTCACATGTTAACATTGGACCAAAACTGGACTTGCTGTCTTAGCATGCTCCACGGTTCTTGCACCGGGTTTTGACCTGAAGTCGAATATCATAAATGTGTAGAAGAAGAAAACAAGACGAAGGGATTGACATTTCAAAGAGTATGTATGAAATGTACAGAGCTGTAAAGTCGTCCATGCTTTCACCGTCTTTACAGTTTTCTGCTTGCTAACTTGTTTGTCGATTGTTTGGTTGTTGACGTAACAGGTCACCAGGAAGACGGTCCAATAGTAACGAGCGGAGTCAGACATACTTTTGTCAATAAAAGTATTCCCAATCAGTGCTTGTACTGTATACTGGGACCAGTAGAATAATTAGATGGACTAATGTGATGTAACTGTAGCTCCACTACACTCCTTGGAGACAGACTGAGATGAGCTGAAACAGAAGCTTGGAGCTGAATTGAAAGTTCTGTGTTGTCATATGTTTCAGTTTAAATGTTCAAACAGTCAGCTCTTTTGGCTGCTGTAAACGCCAATCGATATCCAGGATAAGTTCCTCCCTAGCTTCCTGTTTGTACTTAAATCAGATAAACACAGATTCAAACAACAGTCTGCTGTTTAACAGGAATTCTACACATGAAATACTGTTTGAAGAATGAAGATGTTTCTACAGGTATTTAATGACATGAAACATTTTATATATGAGCCACTAAAACAATGACCTCCCCTATGCCCCCCCAGGCCCCTTCAGGGACTGTTTCCAGGTGCGAGAGGCCGGACACACCACCAGTGGGATGTACCTGCTGAAGACGGACGGCAGCGACCAGCTGATCCAGGCCTGGTGTGAACACGGCCTTGACAACGGAGGATGGACAGTGTTACAGAGGAGGAAAGACGGATCTGTTAACTTCTTCAGGAACTGGGAGAACTACAAGGTGAGACCAGGAACCTTCACTGAAACAAGCTCAACTTTAGTGTCATTCATCTACATACAGGTTTACAGCTTAACCAATTTCCGTTCCTAACAGAGCAGAGCTACACAACAGAAAAACTCAGAGGGGAAGATGTGGAGCAAAGGGTCAGCTTAGACTCTCTGACTGCTTAGAGGGTGTAAATCATTGGCCAGCAGGGCGCCACAGAACACCCAAATATCTTCAACATGTGGTTCCTAAATGTATTCACAGCTCTGTCTTGTCTCATTGGGTCATGTTGGGGTCATTTGTAGATGTCAACAGCTTGGAGCACACAGGGCGCAATATACAAATATATATATGAGAAATCAAAGAGGAAAAACACTTAACTTGACTATAGATCTCATCATATCTCCATGTGATCCTAAGTTTCACTCAGTTTAAGGACACTCAGATTAATTAATGAGGCTGATGCAGTTTCTTCTGACAAACCTGAATGACAAACACAAGATCTCAACCTTCAAACATTATCCCCTCACTGAGAAAAGATCTGATTCATTTACTCAACTCTTGTGTTCGTTGGAACAGAAGAAGAAATAACCCACAGACACGACTCCATGTTGTTTCACTACCAGCCCAGCTGCAGATAAATTAAAACATCAAACTTCTATATAAATAACTCTGTGTTTGTCGTCCCTACAGAGAGGATTCGGGAACATTAACGGCGAGCACTGGCTCGGCCTGGTCAACATCTACAACCTGGCAAAGCAGGGTGACTACAAGCTGATGGTGGAGCTGGAGGACTGGACGGGGAAGAAGGTGTATGCCGAGTACAGCAGTTTCCGCCTTGAGTCGGAGAGTGACGGATACCGGCTGAGACTTGGCACCTACCAGGGGAACGCTGGAGACTCGTTCAGCAGCCACAACGGCAAACAGTTCACCACGCTGGACCGCGACAAGGACGCCTTCTCAGGTGGGAGGGAGAGGGGCTTACAGCTCTGAAGTTATAAGTCAAAAAGCTTCACATCTTGTTAATGTCTCTGTCTCCCTCAGGTAACTGCGCTCACTTCCATAAAGGCGGGTGGTGGTACAACGCCTGCGGACAGACCAACCTGAACGGGGTTTGGTACAGCGGGGGGGTGTACCGCAGTAAGTTTCAGGACGGGATCTTCTGGGCCGAGTACGGAGGAGGTTTCTACTCCCTGAAGTCTGTCCGTCTAATGATCCGACCCATCGATTGAGCCCTCAGACAGAGGATTCTTCGCACGCTCCTCGTCTCCTTTCCTTAATCTAACCCCTCCCCGGAGCCAGGACCAGAGCGTCTAACATGAAGAGAGACAGCGGTGTTTATGACCGAACTATAATGACTCAGTCTGTGGTTGGCTCAAACATTGACTTTGGTCAGTATTGGTCCATCATGCTTCCTGTGACCATAAAGCCCCGCCCGCCCCCTGCCCTATGTTTATATCTGAGTTTATTAAAGGGAAAACCAGTGACTTCTTCTGAGCAGCTAAAGGTGACAACTGATACCAGAGGGTGTTGGATAAACTGGGATGTCTGACTGTGGTAGCATCACTTGATTTAAAGTTGATTCCAGTTTCATCATTACAGGCAACCTTTGTCTACAGGTGTGTCGGTGCTGTCTGGATTTCTCTTACACTTAACTGACTCTACTTTCAGACTGTTGAGAAGAAGAGGACGTAGCTTCTCAGTTTCTAAAGTGTAATCAACACAGAACTGCCTTAAACCTGCAGTCTTTCTTATGTCCAACATGGGGCGACTCCACTGGTTGCATAAAGATGTCTGCAGACACAATAACATGTCGACCACATGAGAGTTTCAGCAAATGTGTTCATCAACCAAAAATAAAGCCAGGAGTTTCTAAAAACTACAGTTCCTCTAGTGTATACTAGAGGCTGTTTCCTTCAGTGAGACGGTCCCCATAGAGCCCATGTTTCAATTTTTACATTTACAGCAGAAATAAAAGTGTGTCCAGCCTGGTACAGAATATAAAGGTCTCTCTTCATGATGACTGTACAAGGTTAGGATTTCATGTTTTTTTCCTTTTAGATACTTTTGACACCAAGTGTATTAAAAGGATACAATCTCATATGTCTTAATGATCAGTAACATGAAAAAGTAACAAAACTTGAAAAGAAATTACAGATCTTCAGTCGTTTTAAAATAAACCAAAACACAGTGTGCACAAGTTTTTATAGTTGGTGCAGTAACTAACAGGTATCAATACCATTCGATTTTTACTAGAATCAAATTGAAGTTTGAATTCTGGTATCATAATAATTATTTTACTGGGAGATATTTTATTAAAAAAACAATCTGTTTTGATTTCATTTAGAATGTGAGTTTTGCATAAACTTGCATAATTTGGGGCGGGGTTGTTGTGACTGACAGTTGGACACTTTGAAGCTATATGCCCCGCCTCTCCCAGCTCCACCTCTAGATGGATCTAAAGTTAGGTAGAGTCAGCATTTCTCACATGTTGACCTCCATCATTGGGCTTCCTAACATCTCTTCAGAAACCAATGACGACATCTCTGAGTCCATGTTTTATACACACTGTGGTCTACATCTTCTTTTATGGTCACTTCTGGTTTCAAAAAAGACAAAATGCCAAAGCCTAGACTCAGTATTCCTCTGACAATGAGCAACATGTCCCTCTTCTATTCAGTCTCTGGTGAAGCGAGTGTCTGGTTCGTGCACAAGTATGAGCGCTGGTGTGTAAATATCTTTGGATTTATGTGTGAAGGTAATTTAAGAAGTGTGATTCTCCTCAGGCTAAATGTTCAGTGTTTTACTCTGATATTCTTTATTTATCAGTGTATTTATACTTTATATATATCATATCATATAGTCTTATTATGTTTATGACATGTACACACACAGACGTCCTGTTTGATCACATTAAAGTGTTCTATAAACATGACCTGTGTTTGACTCAGCTTCAGATTAACGACAGGTTAAGGAGTGTGTGACAGATTTATGAAATATCTCAGAGAGTAAAATATGAGCTTCATCTGTAAAAACCATCAACGGTCACCTGATATGAAACATTCTGCTTTTATCTGATGACTCAAACTGCAGCTGGAGGCCACAGGAGCACAGAGGAGAACAAATGGAGTGAGAGAGAAGTTTAAATATCTATAGGAGATCTGAAACACAGAGGGCTGATTGGATGTCATCAGACAGAGACAGATAACAGAGAGAACTAATTGGACGGCATCAGAGACAGACAGAGAGGACATTAATGATGCAGCTGAAGAAAAACTCAGACAGATTAACTAAAATATCAGTGAGGAATGAGAAACAGAACAGTCCATAAGCAGTAATTCTAAACTTTTGTACAACGCAAACATTATCTGTAAATGATGGAAACACACACACACACAACTAATGACACACTGAAGCAAAGAGACTCTGATCATCTCTCACACACGACTGAATAACATAAACAGTCTGTGCTCTTCACTATACACATTTAATTCAACATCTAAAATTACAAACACACAGATTTTCTGTGTGTGCGTGTGTTTTCACAGAACTGAGCGTGTCTGTCTGAATCTTATTATGATCCAGACATCATGAATACACAACAGGAACAAACAGAGCAGCAGTACACACACACACACACACACACACACACACACACACACACACACACACACACACACACACACACACACACACACACACACACACACACACACACACACACACACACACACACACACACACACACACACACACACACACACACACACACACACACACACACACACACACACACACACACACACACACACACACACACACACACACACACACACACACACACACACACACACACACACACACACACACACACACACACACACACACACACACACACACACACACACACACACACACACACAATGGTGATGTAACATCACAGAGATTTTCCATTCTGTGTGACGTCTTTGCAGAGACACACAACAACACAACAGACTGAGTGCATTCTCACACACGCGCACACACAGAATAAACCAGACTGTAGAGTATGTGGACATCAGGACATCAGGACACTAGACGTCTCACACAGAACAATGTCCTCCTCATAAAGGTAACAGACTGAAACACTCTGTGTGTGTGTGTGTGTGTGTGTGTGTGTGTGTGTGTGTGTGTGTGTGTGTGTGTGTGTGTGTGTGTGTGTGTGTGTGTGTGTGTACCTAGATAAGGGATACAGGACACCATGCTCTGGCTGCTGACGAAGTCTCTTAGACGTTTGTAGTTGTCTTCTTTGGACATCAGGTAGTCGAGCCGGTCGAAGGTCGCCTTGTCTTTACGACTCAGCAGCTGCACCAGAGAATAAACACACACAATTATCTATCTTCAAATTATCCCTATAGTTGTGTGTCTCAGAATATCCGCAGTGTTTCCCCTAGGTTTAGAGCGTTGGGGGGATGGGGACAAGCCGACATGCCGACACGACGACACAAACACTTGAAGGAATCTTGGTGTTAACGTGTTACTTTTAATGACAGCTGTCCTTTTCTATCGGAAAGGTATCCTTAAATGACTTATTTCCCTGATTTCCGACTCTAACCACTATCCTATCCCTACAATAAAGACACAAAAAGATTTTTTTTAAATCTTAAAAAAAAAAAAAAAAAAAAAAGGGGGAAGGGGAAACACTGATCCGTATGACCCTTTCACACATGAACTCCTGAGGATTTCTAGATTAAATTACCGACAGTCTGCCCCTAAAATCCTCCTGAGTTGTTGTTCACACATGTTCCTTCACAGCGGGGAACTGAACCTGTCTGACGGGGAGAGGGGGGGTCACAGGAGCCAGGACATGATGTCAAAAGAGGTGGACGAAGCAACAGATTAACGCTATGATGAAACCATTTACCTTTATGTCAATGCTTGTCAATGACTATAAAAGTCATCACACCCTCGCATTGCTTGTCATAAGTTTTGTCGGAATATTTCCTGCTGTCTTCTCACATCAGCTCACCCTGACTTTATGAGGAGAATTTACTAGGGGCTAGCAGGAAAGAGTCTGCGTAAATTAGGGTTTAAAAATTCAGTTGTTGTATTGACACATTTCCGGAACTTTACAGGAGTCACTTGCATGTGTGAACAGGGTTTATAAATGTGGAGCAGACCCCTCCCCCCCCCACCCTCAGAGTTCAGGTACTCACCGCCCAGGTTTTAGCGAGTCTGAATATGGGGGCGCTCTGCAGCGCTGACACCACAGCCATCACTGCATGCAGGTTGTTACAGTCACACAGTTTCTGAGAGGAGACACAAACACACACACACACAGGGTCAGAAGAGCAAAAAGAGAATCACAAGAGGCCACATGATACAATATTATCACGATACTTGAGTCACGATACGATATTATTGCAATTTTAAACTTATTGCGATATGCTGAGAATTGTGATACATTATATTGCCATTTAACTTTTTAACTGCATACTATGTTGAAAAAAATTAAACTAAATCAAGAACTGTTTTGCCATATAAGAATAAATCCTCAGTCTATTCATCTCACCTCAGTCTTTTTATTTATATCCAATGGGAGTGTAGCCCACAGACTGAGCAACAGTGATTACAGTAAAACCCTGTAAAAGGCTGCATGCACCTCACTATCTGAACTGTTGGTATTTCAGTCTAATCAAACTTAACTGGACACAATTTTCACAATGTATTTCAACTTGTTGGTTGGTCCTGATCGTGATGCGTGCAGCATACTACGAGTTCTCGCAACTGTTTGCTAACCTCTATTAAACAACAGACGAGGAAGAATAAGCAGACACAACAAAATACACAAAGTACAGTAATAAACGGTAGCAACATGACACGGTGGAGCTAGAAGACCCACTTGCTTCTTTTATTCAGTATTTCCTTACAAACACGTCCTACACTGTATTTATTTGGCATGAACTGAACCATGACTTCTGTGTACCATTACATCCCTACTTTCAATCATTAAAACAACAGAGATGATATTGTTTTAAAATAAACCGCCTCAGTGTGTTTGGGTGTTTCTACCTTTGCAGTTCGGATGTACAAACTCAGAACCTCTGCTCTGATCTTCAGTGTCTGGGCGTGGAGGATCTCTCGAACCACCCAGAAACTCGTCTGAAGGACACACACAAAAACACAGATATTCAGATAAGAGAACACCAGAGCTCGCAGAGAACTGATCAATGACCAGTTACAGACAAAGATTTCAGATGTTTGGAATGGAAAAATGGAAAGAAAAGTCAGTGAATCAGCCAGTGCTTGACCTAAGGGGAGAGGAGGAGGAGGAGGAGGTTGTCTGCACATCATGTTCAGATCAGATATACAAACAGACACACCATCTTTTTGACACACACTTTACTCTTCTTCACTACTGTTTAAATTGTGTGTGCGTATGTGTGTGCGTATGTGTGTTTGTGTGTGTGTGCGTGTGTGTGGATTAGCATTCCACCTCTGTGTGTCTCTGTGTTCTTCCTTTTTTCCTGGAAGACGCTTTGAGACCTGTTTTTGTTTCAGAGTAGAGGTGAGGAAGGATCACATCCATCCATCACTTCACACACTCACAAACACACACACACACACACACACAGCTAAACTGCATCATATGCGTTTGATTTCTAGAGTGTCTAGAGGAGGAGGACGGGAGAAGAAATCAGAAGAAGATTGATTAAACTGAGAAATAAAATAAAACCTGAACCTATTAAAAGTTAATCAAACAAAGAATCAGACAAACGTCATGATCTCACAGATTCCTGAATAATAAAAACATGATCAAGTAACAAACAGTGAACATACAGAGGACATCAGGTCATTTAATTGCACAGTTTAAAACAATAATGTGAGCATTTATGCAACAGGCAGTTCAGACCAGGGATGTAACCAGGGGTTAGAAAATAATAAGGTCCAGATTTTTTCTCTTGATTTACTGTATTCAAGGCATTTCTGGGCGTGCAAAATTCATGCCCAAAAGATACCCAAGCGGCTACACACCCAAACGACACAAACACACATTTACTTCCTATTTGTAAATAAATGATCCGCAGATGAGCTCACTTGTGGCCCGAACAAGGGGTGGTGATCTGAATGGAGCATCTATGCCATTAAAAAGTTCATTTGGTCCTTTTTGCTATTGGCACTATCAGGTAAGGCGGGGTCTGGGGGTCTGCCCCAGAACATTTTAAGCACCATACATTCCTTTTTCTGCATTCTGATTAATCCAGATTCCTGATTAATTTTCAGTGATGCATGGTCATACAGTGATCTTATTATTATGGTTATTGTTTTCATTTTAAGAGTGTCCAGGACAGTTTCATTAACTGTCACATTTGCCTAAGAGACAGAGAGAGAGAGAGAGTTCTGTTTATTTGTTGCTGTATATAATTATTACTTTTACTCATGCAGCATCATTGATAACCGGCAGCTTTATACAGTAAATTGATAATCAAAATTGAGAGAGAGAGAGAGAGCTAGAGAAGACCTTTTTATTTATTCCTAACTGAGCGTTCAGGGGCTACGTGCAACACAGAAAACAAGTCTTTGTTTTCACAACAAGTGAGCCACCTGTGGAGAGATCAAAACCTAGAGAGAGAAGAATCACATCGGCAGCAAACAGCTGCACAAAACGAAATAACAGCTTTTAAAGTACAGAAAAATAAACACTGATACAAATGCATTCAAAGAGACTTGAGAGCAGACATCTCTCTCTTCCCCTCTTGTTCTGGTACCTGCAGAGTTTTTTCCCACAACCAAGCAGTGGGTGAGTGTTGTTAGGGGCATTCATGCAAATAAAGCCTATTAATTGGAATTAAATAAGAAAGGGGAGAAGGGAGGAGGAAGAACAGAGAGGAGGAGGAAGAGGAAGAGAGTGGCAGAGGAAAAGGAGGAGAGAAGTAGAGAGGAGGAGGAGTCTGGCTTCAGTTCAGGTTAAAGAGCTTGGTGGGAGTCTCTGCCCTCCTAGTCCAGGATCAAGATCCAAAGAGCTCGTCTTCCTCCTGCAGCTGCAGAGTGTGAGGCTATCACACACACACACACACGAGTTTCCACACAAACACATTCCTGTGTGATCGTCTCATTTTAAACTGCAGGAGAGGGAGACACTCTAAAAAGAGTCTGAAACAATGGAGGAATTTTAAGCGAAGAAATGTGACATCACTGCCCACAACTTCCTGTTAATGATGTAACAGAGCGAGCACATACAGGCACGGAGCGAGCTCGGAGGACACCTACAAAAAGTTCCTCCATGTGCTGCACCACCATGCAGAACTACAGACCATCTGAGAACAAAAAAGCTGACATCAAACCTGCTGCACCTGATCCTGATATGGAGATCACAGTCTTATTGACAACATGAACGACTTTATAAACCGACACCTGCTGCACCTGATCATTAAGCTCATGTGACTATATGTGAGGAGGAGGAGGAGGAGGAGGAGGAGGAGGAGGAGGAGGAGACCTCAGAGTCACCTGTGTCTCACCTGGTTGAACCTGCGGGTGAAGGCCACCACGTTTGGAGCAGTGATGTGCTTCTCCTTCTTGTTCCAACCGCAGCTCGACAGCTCCTGAAAAAAAGAGAGACGTTAAGTATATCAGAGAAAAATTCTGTAAGGAGGGTGGATCAGTCATTAACCAATCAATTATTTTTAATACAAATGAATCATGTGACTCTCTGCTCTAAATGATCCAGAGATCATCTGTGAAATGTAAGAGCTGCTCTGCAGACTGTTTCCTGGTGTGGAAAAGTATACATATTAAAAATGTTAACAACCTTGATGTATTGTTTTCAGCTGTGTGTCAAATCCATCCTCAGTCAGAGAGACTTTCAGGATGTTATTTTGTCTGCTTTGATCTCTCCTTTATGCTCTTGTTTCTCTCTGAGACTTTTAAAACCTGCAGGCTGCATTTAAAGTTTGTGATCTGGAGAGGCGGCTGTGCAGGAAAAAGTGCTGCAGGTCAAACCACAGAGCCAGTCATTTCCTTCAGCACAGCTCGGCCCTGTGAGCCTGCGGGCTGAGAGGCTAACATGAGGATCAGTGACGTCACCTTTGGATCAACGTTTTACTCTCCTCACCGACACCATCAACATTTGTCTCTCCTCACACAGAGAAACCATCAACATTTGACTCTCCTCAAAGAGAGAAACCATCAACATTTGACTCTCCTCACACAGAGAGAGAGCAGTTTGATGTTTTTAATGTTCGAACAAACTGAACCAAACATGAAGCTCACTGAACATAAAAAGGTGATCCTCTGACTAACTGTAGACTCTGCAGGCTCACAGTGAGCACGGTTACATAAACCCTGAACCTCATAATGATCTCATGAGAGACTCTACAGCAGCTCCTTTTGTTTCAGTCTTCTCTGAAAATGTTAAACTGACATAAAGACAGAGGGGAGGGAGACTGTGGAGATTTACTGAGAACAGGAAGGTCTGATGGAAAACCTGCACACGTGTCTGTTCCTGATCTGTTCTGCAGCTTGTAGAGACAGAAAAACTGAAAGCTGCCAGATGATTTCAATTTATGTCCCTCATATTTACCTGCTGTCTGTGTTCAGGTAAAAATAGAAAGAGCAGAGAGGGAAAAATAAAGAGAGGAACAAAAAGGGGAAAAGCCATAAAATGTTCCGATTTCTCAGTCAAACATCAATACACACTTTAGACTCTGTGTGTGAACCAGACTCAACCGCTCTGTATATCAGCAGCTCTGTGTGTGAGTGAATGTCTGACAGTGTGTCTATGTCGAGCTCCTGCTACGCAGAATCGCAATGTGAATTCACAGACTGGGACATCAATATAAATGTACAAAGGCGTGATGACGGCTGAGCTTAGCTTAGCTTGTGCAGTGTGTTCTCAGCGATAGATTACATCCCTCAGAAATGTTTGATGACTTTGTTTTCACTCCTGCTTTAGTTTTCCATGAGCTCAGATAATTTCAGCTGTCCAGTAACAGAGACCACTTTTTTAACAGTTGTCACCTCATCATAAGGCTTTGTCATATTTGAAAAACATATTCAGTTTATATTTGTGGATTAACGTCAGGAAACACTGGAACAAACACTGCATAAACATAATGCTGCTCATGGATTGGTCACATCAAGTTCAAACCTCATTTCTGACACAATATTTTGTTTAGTTTGGACATTACGCTCTACTAGTCAAAATGAGGCTTACATCTCTGTGGTAACCAAACAATGAAACAACTTAAGTTGAAACCTGAAGAGTTTGCACGCAGGATTTAGAGCGGACTTTACACCAAAACTTAAGACACAACTTATACACACAGGAAGCTGGACTCTGCTTTGCTCAGCATGCTAACAATGACTCTTCCAGGAGCTCTTCTCTACACAACTGATTATGTTACAAGCTGATGTTTCTACATGCAGTGAAAACAGATCAGCCCTGTGTCTACATGAACAGACTACTGTATTTATAATAAGTGTTAACTGTTATAGATGAATGAACATCAGACACTCTCACATCCAGAGCACAGGAAGACACTCTCACATCTAGACTGCAGAGAGACAGTCTGACATATAGACTGCAGGGAGACACACATCCAGAGTACAGGAAGACACACTCACATCCAGCTTACAATTTGTCTCGGTCTCCCTCTCTCTCTCTCTGGTGTTTAAAAGCAGTCTGAGAATTTTCCTCTCAGAGACGAAGTTAGAGCAGTGATTTACTGATCTGGCTGTTGTCATGACTACGAGTTAAAAACACAGAAACCCCCTTAGAGCCCCTCTCTGTCTCTGAGTAAGCGTCAAAAACATCCAGCTGTGAATCATCAGAGTGTTACTTATGAAACTAAAGATGGATGAGGACAGAGAGACTCAGAGGTGAAAAGTTCTCTCATCAGCTGATCTGTCTGTTTCTCCATACACAAAATCACATCATTTTTAATCCCCACTCCCACCCCCTCAAGGGCTGCAGATTTAACATCGCTGAATAGTTTACCATCAGATAAACTCCGCTGTTCACACTCTCAAACATGTTAACTTTCTAAACACAAAACAGAACAGTGTACAGGACATCGTGACTGAACACAGGACATCGTCACTGAACACAGGACATCGTGACTGAACACAGGACATCAACACTGAACACAGGACATCGACACTGAACACAGGACATCGTCACTGAACACAGGACATCGTCACTGAACACAGGACATCGTCACTGAACACAGGACATCGTCACTGAACACAGGACATCGTCACTGAACACAGGACATCAACACTGAACACAGGACATCGTCACTGAACACAGGACATCGTCACTGAACACAGGACATCGTCACTGAACACAGGACATCGTCACTGAACACAGGACATCATGACTGAACACAGGACATCGTGACTGAACACAGGACATCAACACTGAACACAGGACATCATGACTGAACACAGGACATCGTGACTGAACACAGGACATCGTCACTGAACACAGGACATCGTGACTGAACACAGGACATCAACACTGAACACAGGACATCCAACACTGAACACAGGACATCAACACTGAACACAGGACATCAACACTGAACACAGGACATCAACACTGAACACAGGACATCAACACTGAACACAGGACATCAACACTGAACACAGGACATCGTCACTGAACACAGGACATCGTCACTGAACACAGGACACAGATCGGGTACACTGAACATGGAACATGGATGACAAACACAGAACACATGACACAGAGCCCTCTGAGGTCTACAGATTTGTTCCAGCTCAGACAGTGTTTGTGTGTTTGTGTACACATGTTGTTAACATGAGTGTGTAACACTGCAAGTCTTTTACGCACCATATGAATAATGTTATGATGTGTTTATGGACAGTGAGAAAAATAAAGTGTTAAACAGCTAACATCATACTGAGTCAGATCAGGTTTAATGTATTTATGATCAAATCTGAATGGAATGTGATGACTGTGTGTGTGTGTTTCTGCCTTAACCAACAGGTTTTAATGAGACACTGACGGCCAGCATCACTTCGAAACTACGTTGTGGAAAGTCTGATTGGTGTTTGTGTTTCTGCAGAAAGTTAAAGTGTGGAGTGTCTGCAGAGGAACATCTGGATGTGTCTAAACTCAGCGATGCATCAGCCTGAGAGATTCAACAGTCCAAAGTTTATCTGAGCAGAGCCACAGCAGCTCTCATCATGGAAACTACAGAGCCCACAACACCCTGAACACGTCCCTGTGCAACCCCGAGCAGCTGCACGCCAGGACGCTGAAGTCTCTGTCAACTGACCTGAACATCACACAGACTTGAAACTGAGAGTCTCCGAGACCGAGAGTGTTTCTGAGTATCCACAGTGAGAGTGTAATGATTCAAATCCTCCCTGCTAACTTCTTTAATGTTTTCTACTGCTGCCTTCTAAAAGGCTGCTCATTAAAAACTTGATTCTGATTGGTTGAGTATGCATAGCAACAGTCTGCTAAACCTTGATAGATCACTGTTGTTAAGAATAAACTTTTACAATGACAATCAGATGGTAGCTATGGATGTGGCTCTAATCACAGACTCTGGCGGACTATTACTGTTAATCATATCAATCCACAGAAAGAAGAAAGAACATTGACACAGCACATGGACAAAGTTGAACGTGGTATGAGATTCAGTGACTCAGACTCAGATGTGATGAGGCAGGGGGCCAGGTTACAGTCTACCATAAAGATCATGGTCTTTTACTGACTTCAAGACATGTAGTGATGTCATCATAGTGATACTGGTGGACTTCACTGTGTAGATTTTGTAACAAGCTAAGAGGCTAGTAGTTAGCAGAAATCATGGCATTTAAAGGGTGCTTCAAGAACAGAAATAGGCTGAATGACAACAAAAACATTATTACACAACGCAGGTTATTTAATATTTTCCTCTTCAGGCAGGGAGCCGGGTCTCTCTCTCTCTCTCACACGCACCTACAGCTGGTGTTTCCATCATGAGTTTGTGAGAGCTGAGCAACACACACTGAGCCCTCTGGAAACTCCACTTTCCTTTCGGTCAGAGTCTCTGAGACTGTGTGTGTGTGTGTGTGTGTGTGTGTGTGTCCACATTGTAAAGGCAGACTTTATCAGGTTTGTGATCAGAAAAGGACAAAATATTAGTAGCTCTAAACATCCAAACTAATCTTTTTTTTTTGCACTTTAATCTTTTTTAATTTGCCAATTTAAAACTTTTAAGCACCGTTTAATAAATCTTGCTTCCAAAAATAGTCTGGGACAAATATCTTACCATGTCAGAAGTTTAGGACAATCAGCTCACAATGTGGTGATCTACATCATTCACTAACCAATAGAAATGAAATGAAGTGAAGACCACACAGGCGCCAGAGCTGTCAAAAGCATATGCTAACAATAACAAGACTTATCGCAAGCTCTATTTTCAACACTGGCACCCCAAGTTGGCCTCTTTTTCCCTTGTCACGACCATGTCCACATTTTTCTACTCAACTTTTCTATTATATGCACATGAACACCCCCCCTCACAATAACCCCCTCACTGATCTGAGAGCAGCTCACCTCAGGCTGGATCGCTTTAAACACCGGAGCATCCATAAGTGTGATCTGACCCTGAGGAGACACACACACACAATGATTAAACAAACTGATCACACAGACTGTTACACAGCTTATCATATGTTACTGTAGAAACAGATCTGAGGTCAGTTTATTACAGTCAGACTCTGATGAGGACTGTCAGCTGATACTGATGATGTATCACCATGGAGACAGAGGAAAGAAGTTTAAGCGCGCCCTCTGCTGGTTAAATGGAGCCGATAAGGACACACATGAAATCAATAATTACATGTTTACAAACATGATGAAGATGATGTATGATTTAAAATGAAATGACCCCTTAAACATTCATCAACATTATGTTCAGTATCAGAGACTCTTTAAGAACACAACATCAACATCATACACAAACAGGCTGTACTTACTGCATACTCTTCAGGTGTGACCTTCAGCACGTCAAACACAACAGCATCAAAACTTTTCTTCAGGTCAGAGGAAACTTTCTCACTGAGAGACTCTGAGCTGCTGCTCTTCTACACACACACACACACACACACACACACACACACACACACAAACATACAGACACACACAAACACACAAAACCAGGTCAGAATTGAGGTGTTATTTGCAAAAAGGGAAAACATTTAAATAGTTTCTGGCTCAGTGTTTCCCCTTCAGTTCACAGAGGTCACTGTTCACAGAGGTCACGGTTCACAGAGGTCACGGTTCACAGAGGTCACAGTTCACAGAGGTCACGGTTCAGTTCACAGTTGAAATGGCTACTTGAGTTTGAGACTGCGACCAGAGTTGCAAGTTACACAAAAATATGACTTGAGACTTGACTGTGACTCGCCCCTCAAAGACTCCAGACATAACGTCAGCTTAGCACATAAGGCGGACACTCAGGATGTCACTTGTTCTGGAGAGGTGCTTTTAAGAAGCCTATGATGTTAAAAACAGCATAAGCAACTTCCCTGCCCCCTAATATTTGTCAACAGTAACAAATACCACATTGATTATTAACAGCGGTTATAGGAAGGTTTAGGGAACAGGTTTCCTATTGACCACATAATGTAAACATTACTGGCTTATTATGACACCAATACAGTGCATTTCAGATGCTAGAGGGATTTGTTCACATACAGTAGATTATAACATTTTAGTAGTTTTTAGTACTGTTGTACTCAGACTCTTACAGTTATTATGGCAACCCTTATAATGGTAGCAGTATTTTCCTATTAACCTAAGTAACGCTATCCATTGTAGTCATCCCCCTAGACCTTTATTTAAAAATGGAGATATTCTCACTTTTGGATATATTTTTACTTTATCATTTTATATTATTTGTTTATTAAAATCATAAGAGAAATGACTTGGACTTGCGGCTGCCCTCAAAGACTTGAGTTGAGACTTGAATTGGACTCACTTACAAAGACTTGTGCAAAAAGTCCTGGCTGTTTATTTCTGTTTCTCTTATTGAATCAGAGCTGACAGTAGTGACAGTTACAGTTTGTTCTATGTTTTTATTAAGAACTAAATAATACATTATGAAACTACCTGATTAAATAAAAAACAACACAGAAATTAGTTTTAATCACATGATTTGAAAATATAAAATGAATCAAGAATAAAATATAAGACAGACCATAGAATATGTGTCTTTAGGAGTGATGTGTCACATTAATGATTCATGAAGTGTGAGGTCACAAAGTTATTAGTGAACAGCAGGTGCAGCAGTGATTCTTGCTTGATCGCCACTTGTGTACTTACCGGTAAGTAAAGAATTACTGACGGGTTTATGTGCCCACAGAGAGGTTTATGTGTACCCAGACTGGTTTATGTGAACGTGATTGGACATTGTAACGAGGTCTGAGCTCTTTTAATTCACACTTGAAGTCGGAGTCCTCTACTGCTGTATAAGAGGTCATATCCTTGTGTAACCTTCTGTAACCCAACATGTGTAACCTTCTGCAATGTCTTCAACCCTCTCTGCTTTTTCAAAATAGTGGGAGAAAATGTCGGGCACCTATTTTATTTTCTTTCTCCGCTCTGTGAACCTTAAGTTTCCCTACACAGCTGAAATACAGAAGCAGGCGGCTCTTTGACCGCTGCAATAGCGTGTAAGTTTCTTATTCTTTTTTTGTTGTTTAATAGCATTAGCAAACAGATACAAGCATTAGCGCCACCTGGATTGGAGTGTGAGCACTGCAATGCATGACTAACTTTTGACAGCATCCCTCAGCTGTCTGTGTTGAACTGAGCGTGTGCAGAAAGGTGGGGTTGTTGTGGGTGGGTGGGGCCTAACCTCAGAGACAGGTGCAGCAGTGGTGGTGATGACTGATTGGCCATTAGGGAGGTCCATCATTCCCTCACCAGATGACTCTAACCCAGGAGACGCTTCTTCATCATCATCATCCTCAGCCACAGCAACACCTGGCCGGCACTCTGTGAAAACACACACACACACACACACACACACACACACACACACACACACACACACACACACACACACACACACACACACACACACACACACACACACACACACACACACACACACACACACACACACACACACACACACACACACACACACACACACACACACACACACACACACACACACACACACACACACACACACACACACACACACACACACACACACACACACACACACACACACACACACACACACACACACACACACACACACACACACACACACACACACACACACACACACACACACACACACACACACACACACACACACACACACACACACACACACACACACACACACACACACACACACACACACACAGCACAGCGAGAGTGTGGTTTGGTCAGAGAAAAGGGGCGAGGTGACAGAGACAACCACTCAGACTCTGATGACTGATGACATCACCAGCAGTGCCCTGTGGGAGGTATTTTGGCTTCACATTTGTAGGACGTCGTCCATCTCTACATTCAGACTTCACCTTTGATCAAACACTCAAGACACTAAGATCATCTCTACATCTCATGTGTAAACTCACCAGGTATGTGTGTGTGTCAGATGTTCATGATGCCGGAGCCTTCGGCCTGTTTCTGTCACCACCTGTCGGTCTGTAAGGCCCTCACCTGTCGGTCTGTAAGGCCCTCACCTGTCTAAGTACACAGGGGCAAGAGAGAGAGAGAGAAACAAACGGTTAAAGTAGAGAACAAAAACACTTCCTCTTGTCGGCTGTATGTTTGTTTTGTGTTTGTGTGCGTGTGTGTATCAATTAAAGGACCAGACTGACCAGTTCAACTCGGCACAGTGACATCTCATTTATTGACTTTAATATAATCAGTTTATTTATTAAAAGAAGAGAATGATCTCAGACACTGATTGGTTGAAAGGTGTGCTGAGACGATATCATTGCGTGTTTCCATCTCCTGTGTGTGTAACCTGACCTGTCATGACTCACATCAGCCAGCAGGTGTCTCACTGCTCCCACAAACTGATTTACTGTGTTAAAGCATGCAGTGTGTGTCTGTATCAGGCCTATTGGTATGAGAATAATGTAAGAAGTGGGATAACAGTTTTCAATATAATGATCATGATGTGAAACTGGATAAATTAGAGTTATGATGTTGAGTTAGAGTTGATGTAGATATTAAAAGATTAAAAAATAAAAAGAGTTAATTTGAGCTATAGAGCACAGTTTCTGTCCGTCATGATAACACCAACGCTTAGACTACAACACGTCCTCACTTAATCCAAAATGAATCCAAAGAAACAGGTTTTTACAAGTGAAAAATACAAAGTTGGTACAATGTAAGGTTTACAGGCAGAGCTTCCCCTGACTGCATCATCATGGTGATAAAGTGTGATCCTCATCCAACATGGGAAATGTGCATGGGCTGAGGGAGAAAATAAATACTGTCTTAATACATTTGATACATTCAGACTGCAGCCATGGGTTTATGTGAATGCTCATATCTCCATGACGATAACATTGTGAATAATAACACAGCCCTTGTCTGTATGTGGAATAATGAAGCTGTACTCATCATATACATGTACACCTGCTCACACAAAAGTCTCACAAAGAAAAGGGCACGGACACATAAGACCAACATACTGTTACCTTAGTCAAACACATCACACTGATGTATGTTAGCAAACAGTTTACAGTCTGTGTTTGTGTCTGTCTGTGTGTGTGTTTGAGTCTGTCTGTGTGTATCTGTGTTTGTGTGTCTGCACTCTGAGCTCTGTAAACCCCTCCAGCAGCTTCATGTCTTCCTGATCTTGGTCCTGTTTACACCTCAGTGTTTACACCTGCAGCTAGACTGCAGATTAATATGAAACAACCATGAAGACAGGCTATATCTGTGTAACTAAGGTTGTCAAAATTCTTGATATTCCATACATCTCCACATGTTTTAAAACGTTACATCTGTTATTTTAACGATCAACAGTATTGAAATACCAAAATTTAAAGAAACTGTATTTCATAAAACAGGTGTGTAGACGAGGAATTAATCCATCAACTGCAGACAAACCTGCAATTTCTGTTAATCAATCACCAGAAATGATCCACTACTGGGTGTCTAGGACTTCTGTTTGTGTTGCTGTGATATCAAACAGGCATCGATAATGTTTGATTCTATTGGAATAATATCAAAGTTTTAAATTCTGATATTCAAAAAACACACTGCTGCAGACACAAGTCAGGTTTGTGCAACGTTCAGCAGTAACAGAGTATCTGATGTATAAAACATGTACTGTGTGCACACACACAAACGCACTCACTGCTGCAGATAAAGTAGGTCAGTGTGTCAGCCTATCAGAGAAATAGATACCGTCCTCTTCATCACTTCTTCACATACACAGACTCTCCCTCTTTGGGATACAAGCTGGTATGTAGCTCATTAGCAGCTAATAAACTAGCTTTGAGCACAATCTGTACGGCTTTGATAACTAAGTATTTGTTAACTCCTCACTCCATTGAAGCTCTACCCTCAACTCCAAATATAGTAATACGAAAAGTGGCGGAAATATTGATCTGGAGCTGAAAGTGGCCAGATTGATCACACACACTCTAAAAACCTACAAACACACACATACGTGTCACAGCAGGTCGATTCTGTCTGCTGTCACTCAGCAGCAGGTCTCTGATCACAGAGGATGGTGGCCCTGCAGGGGCGTGTGTGTGTGTGTGTGTCCACTCAATGCACTAACACAGGCAATATTTTCCATCAAAAGAGCCATATTTGCCCACAGCCCCTTTTCCTGCATTCTGCTCAGTTTTGATACACCAATTTGTGTCTTTTCTGCAGAACTGTATGATTCTTCTTATCGAGTCTTTTTGTCCTGTTTGCGTCTTATACACAATAATGAATGTATTCATTGAATACTTTTATAAACATGTCAGTTGTTTCTGCACTATTCCAGCCCTGCCAAGTTTCTTTAGACTATTTATTTATTTGTACATTTATTTAATTCATTACAATTAAATAAACATAAAATCTCAAATCCTGAATGAAAAGGAGCAGAAAGACGAGTAATCTTATATAATCTGCCCGTCTTTCACAAGACATTAATTAATAAACCACTTAATTCAAAAACAAGTAGCCTATATGTTAAGCTGATAATTTAGAATGACATTATTTATTTTTTGTTTTGGCATTTGGTGCATAAACAACGAGGCTTCTTACTCTCTCTTTTATTGATAGTAGGAGCATCTCCTGTACCTGAGCGCTCTGTCACCTCAACTGCTGTTAACAGGGTCGGACAGAGCGGAGTGCGTGATTGATCAAGCAACAGAGAGAGAGGGGGCGCAGAATGAGAGCGTAGCAGAGCAGGGATGTTGACAATCCTATGCTGACATTTCACATCATATAAGGGGCTACATTAAAAACTTTGTTTAAAACAGTACCCTCCAGATCTGTGTACAACTTTTTCTTAAGTGAGCGATGATCTTCGTTTTGTGTTTGAGGTCTGAGATCTGATGCTCTCTGATATTATTCAATGTTTCTTTCACATTCTCCCGGTCTGTGAACGGCTTTCGATTTCAAATACAAATATCTCTTAACATAACTGTTTGTTCTTTTTCAAATTACTGACAACGGTTTGCCCACAGGTCCTTCAGATAGGGCGCAGTGAGCTCGCCGCGGAGAAGGGTGCAGAGCGAGTGAAAGGAACCATTGCACGCAACACCGGTGTAGGCAGGGCATGAAGAACATTTGCGTAGAGGAAATATTAAAGAATAAAAGGCTAAAAGTAGCAGAATAATACAATGCAGGGCAGCGCATTTTCCACAGCTAGAGAATGTAGGACGTTTTGGAACAACAATAATTAATACAAATCAAAAATAAAGAAAAAAATATTTTCTTTTCTTTTTTGGCAAAGTTACAGGAAGCCACTGGATAGGGGCAAAAGAGCCGCATGCGGCTCCAGAGCCGCGGGTTGCAGACCCCCGCACTAACATAAAGAACAGGAAGCCTTTCAGAGAGGCACAGGAAGCTGATACCATCTGTATGTGTTCCTCTATGAGACTCTGAGGACCAGGCAGAGAGAGGACACCAACTCCTCATCAGACCAGTGTTTGTGTGTACACGTGTATGTAACTTTGTATGTACCATCGATGTATTATATAATGGATACAGCATTAAAGGTGGACCCCTGTTCATTCCTATGAAAGCTGCTCAGTGGCACATGAAGCAAAAGAAGTCCCACGTTTACATGTAAAAGTATCTGGATCTTCCACGTTACTGGGCCAATAAAGCATGTGCACTTATATCTGAATTTGGCTTTAATTGCCTTTTACAACTTTTACTACCTAATGATTTAAAAGGGGTTATGTACATGTTCATATTGGAAAAATTGATTATCATGTACCTAAAAATCCATCCGCTGATTTATAGACAACTCTTTTCCAATGTAAGCTTACGGAAAAAAGTATTTTGGGCCCAATGGCATCACGTGATGCACATCCTGGGGGCTTGTGTTGACCAGGTGGACCCTGAGGGCTTCAGAGTGAGACACAAAAAGCTGTAGATGTGTTGTTGTCATGTTGCAGTTATCATGTAGACATGTTGTACACATGTTGTAGTTATATGACAGTGTTTCATATGGGGGGGGGGACACGCCGACACAAACGCTTCAAGGAATCTTGGTGTTCATGGGTTACTTTTAATGACAGATGTCCTTTTCTGTCGGAAAGGTATCCTTAAATGACTTATTTCCCTGATTTCCGACTCAATCCACTATCCTATCCCTACAATAAAAGATAATCTCTAAAATATATATTTTTTTTTTTACTTGACCTTTCAAGGGGACACACAAGGACACTGTACAACAATCAACATTTAAAAAACAACAATGGATAAAATCAGCATACAATAAAATAAATAAAATGTAGGACAGTGTAATTACAGTTCAAATGTTAGAGTGAGTAGGAGAACTTGAACAGATGGGTTTTGAGTCTAGATTTGAAGATGAGAGTCAATGTTGTGTATGTCAGGTGGCAGAGACTTCCAGAGCTGGGGAGCAGCGCACCTGAAAGCTCTGCCCCCCATGGTGCTGAGGCGGGCAGAGGGCACGGTGAGGTGGATGGAGGAGGAGGATCTGAGGGAGCGGGCTGGAGTGGCGATGTGAAGGAGGTCAGACAGATATGGAGGGGCGAGGTTGTGGATGGCCTTGAAGGTGTACAGGAGGAGTTTGAAAATGATTCTTTGCTTCACCGGGAGCCAGGGGAGTTGTAGGATGGGGGTGATGTGAAATAGAATTTTCAGATTGTGGCTCTTACAGACATGTTGTAGTTATAATGTGGACATCTTTGTTTCCTGTCTTAATTGTTGTGCCGCAAGGCAAATTTCAGACTACGTCTGACAATAAAGTATTATCTATCTATCTATGTTGTAGACATGTAGTTATGATGTTGACATATTTATGATGCAGAGACACATGTTATGTTGTTTATGTCGTATGTTACCTCTGATCAGAAACAGCCCTAACACACAGACTCTGCATCAGCTGACTGTAACCCATCTGTAACACAAACACACTGCAGGCTGACATCCTGTGTTTATATAATACAACTTTTATATCTTCACACACACTAACACACACACAAAGAGTGTGTACTTGTACTATGAGTTTGGATGGTGGACTCAGATCGCTTCGACTCAGTTTAACTCTGCGATAACAGCTGAAAACCATAGACCGACCACACACACACACACACACAGTCTGCATGCCTGACTTCCTCTAACACGGCCCTGCCCTGCCCCCAGGGGGCGATAAAACCTCAGACTACAACAAACTACAACACAAAAGAACTACACACAAGGAGGGGGGGGAACCACTACCTCTGATAGTGGTCATAGGGATGTAAATTTACACTTTAAACAGGCAGGCTGAAAAGGGCTTATGACTCAGAATTGGCTTCAAACAGGAAGACAATTCAGTCTTTTCAAATATATTTTTACACAAGTTTTGATGCAGCCTTGAACCAAAAGAAGGCTCGTAAAGAGTTTATTTTTCAGTGTTTATGGTTACATTTTATTAAACGCTGCTTCGCACACACCACTAAATACGGTGTGTGTGTGTGTGTGTGTAATGTGTTCAAAAAAAAATCACAGCTCAAAGTACAAAATAACATTACATAAAAAGATTACACTAATGTTTTCTGTAGATTACAGCCAACTTGTTATTGAGATACATTTCTGTATCCTGACTGGTTGTTTTATTATCATCAGAATGAGTATATAACGTATAGTATAGTGAAGAACATTGAGGATGTGATACACTATTAAGATTCATGGAGATGCATTTTGATTTGACGTGCTGTTAAAATGCAAAGTTTGAACCATGGCTAGTTGAGGAAGAGAAAGGTTTTGAAAAAATTTTGTTGGTTTTTCCACAAAAAAACACACACACAAAAAGCCATTGCAAAAATCTGTGATCTGATCCAAACCATTAGATTTGTGATCTGTTGCCCCACTACTGTAGACAAGGCTGGTCATTAGCATTAGCAGACGTGGTTTCCTCCTCTCTGGATTCTTGCTTGTGTGTGTTGTGCTATCAGATGTAAGTCGCTCTGGACAGAAGTGTCTGAAGTAGTTGTAGAACTGTAGAACTGTAGTTCTAGAGGCGTAACAGGGACATAAATATCATGCCTTTAACTGACAACATGTCAGCACTAATGGACTCATCATTCACACAGCACAAACACACACACTGTGCTCACTGTTGGTGGGGAGCAACAGCTGACAAACAGCTGTATCTCCTCATCCACCCCCCTCCATCTCCCCCTGAAGGAGCCCCTGACAACCTCCTCTGATCCCCCCCTCCCACGGAGCAGCGTGTCCTGAGATTACACACACACTGTAGGTCATACACACACACACACACACAGTGTGTTAGTGGACGAGTTCAGACAGGATGAACATTAAGATATTGACTATAAATAGGAAACAGATTCTGATTCCGCTCTCTTCCAGATCCTTCCAACAACCCACACCCTCTCACCCCTCCCCTACCACCACCACCACACCCACCCTCTTCTGAGAGACAACAGGAAGTCACAGAAACAGTAAGTGGTTGTGTCATGTTCATATTCACACGTGTCTAATATAACGGTCATAATCCCTGCGTGCTGCTGTAATAGTTTAAAACACGGTGTACACAAATAAACCTACAGACAGAATGAACACATCTTTACACAAACATGTCAACACACATAGATCTCAAATATATGAGCGGATTGAAACTGGGATCTATGTGTTAGCAAGACCTCTTAAAGGGTCTTGTCACACTCACACACTCTCTCACACACACCTCTTTATAAAGCGTGTGAACTCACGGCAGTGTGACAGTTGGTGATGTAGTGTGGAACTGTAGACGTGTGTGTGCACGTCTGTGTCTGCATGTCAGGACCCGACCTGTGAACACCAGAACACAGGTGACAAGAAGGTGAGTCACCTGTTTATTTATCAGAGAAGGATGGACAAGTTTGTGTCTTCTATTTCTGTTGTTGTGGTATCAAAGAAACAAGTTATCGATCTTTCATTTTAAATAGAGTCATATCAAAGTTTTAAATTCTGGTACTGTTAAAACCCAAGTTTCCCCTGTGAGAGTATTTCAGGTATGCAGAGAGAGGGTTCAAAATATGACTGTGAGGATCTCACACTCTCACACACACACACACACAAAACCAGAAGAGTTTGTGTGGCACACACACACTTCCTCTAATAATGAACTACTGTGTTACACAAACAGCACATTACTCAACACACACACAGGCACACAGTCAGCTGAGCAGCTGCCTGGGCTGTAAGGATCACATCCACAACACTCTTTTCACCCAGCAGCATTATGCATGCACGCACACACACTCTAATCTATCTTTATCAAACAGTGATACACACCTCCTAAACAACAAGTCCATCACATGATGGCACTATAAACGAGGAATGGATTGATGATAGGATGAATAAATTATGTAATATTGATTATCTGCAGGTATTTATTTGTTGTTTATTGGCATCATGTGGATCACAGGTGACCTGAAGCCGTCAGTTCTGATATGATGGTGATTTCTCCTGTAAGACTGATGGCGAACTCTTCATTGATCAGGTGTTGTCACAGGTAGAGCACAAGGACTTCAGGCATATACTTCTTTTACTGTGTTTCTTTGACCCTATTTGAGACTGCCTTTAAGTCCCTGTGATGACTTCTAAAACTGGATTATAATATACACTAGTTAACAGATATCTGTTAGACATGAATTAAAGATAACCTTCATTATATGACTGCTGATTGGTTTCCTCTTCTGCTCTCCACACACTGCTTGCCTGTATGCATACACACTGGGCATACATACAGGTACACACACTCCACATTCACTGATTACCTGTATACAAGCCTGCTCAAACACTGTGCCAACAACCAGAAAGATTCCCACTGACCCACTGATCCCTTCCTGTCACAGTGTAATCTGAATAAAGATCACCCTGACACTAACACAATGTGTACGTGTGACCCTGTAGCACAGTCCGACTCAGTGTGTGTTTATAGTGACAGAAACCTACACACACACACACACACACTCTCTCTCTCTGTGGCAACACGTGACTCTGCAGATCCATCTGTGCTGAATGAACACATGAATGAACGCCACTGTTACCATGACAACGTACAGCATCACTAAGCTGAGGACACGCTTAGAAAGAAAAAGCTCGATGCTCACTTTGATACTGGAGGATATGAATCACACACACACACACACACACACTGTATATAATCACATTAGAGCTGAATCTCTGAGCAGATGGAGCAGGTACAGCAGAAACTGAGGGATCAGCTGAGAACAGGTGGAGGTGGGAGGAGTAACAGAAGGGCGGCTGGGCTGAGATGTATCTCCTGAAGCAAGACATGATGTAAAAAAGAACAGCATGGAAGTTGTGGACAGAGCAACAGACTCCAGCACTACGGTGACATTTTTGGAATTTTTATAAGCAAGTATAATAATGCCACATTGTAGTTCGACATATTCACAGTATCAAATAAGAGTGGACAAGAACATACTGGAGAACAGAAAACGTAAACAGTTTAATTACATGCACGGAGATGGTAGCCACTCAACACTCCCACCCGCTCGAGGTGAATTCTCCTGATTATATCCTACTGCGTTCTCACATTACAAAAAAAAGAGCTGTTTGTGTTCACACATGCAGCTCACCTGGAAAACAAGTTTTTCATGAGTTTTGTGCAAGTGTGAAAGCACTAATAAACACACACACACACAGACACACACGCTGATCAATGAGTGCAGGGAGTAAACAGATGTACAGATGGATAATCGGGGGCTCACCATAAAATGGAATCAACCAGTTTATATTGGATTAAATCAGATTACCAGGTAAACATGTAACACACAGACAGAGAGAGGGAGAGAGAGAGAGAGAGCTGCTCTAATCATCACTATCTGAGCAACTATAGTATAATCTGATCCTGTTAATTACATCTGCACACAGCTGGAGACACACAAACCTGCTCATGAACCACACACACGCACACACACACGCAGGGTCTGAGGGTCAGATGTGAAGTGTTACACAGAAACACACAGCATGGAGATATGGAACATTCCTCTCAGGACACACACCCCACACACACAAACTGACAGATAAGGTAGGTGATGCTGTTGCTCTGCACCCTGTAGACAGACGTCACATGTTGCACACACACACTCATGAAGGTCAACATCACTCCCACTAACCAGCTCACACACTGACATTCACACATGTCAGGTCTGTACACTACACACACTTAAAACCTTTTATTTGTGTGTTGATGACTCTGTAATGTCAGAGTGTGTGTGGTACATTAAATACATACATAATTAATTAATGAAGCTCAGAGTGAAGTCTTTAAACGTTTCTTCACAGCTCGCTGCTGATCGTTGGACTTCTGTTGTGAACACACACACTATTGTATCAGTGGTTTACTTTATCATCATAGTTTGTGTCAGAAATTCAATTCATACAGGTGATCTATGGATTTAGTAACAAAACATTGCCAAACTTTTTGTACAATTAAGACAGTGTGCAGAAGTTTACATACAACTTTTATGAATCAAAACCAATAAATTATATAATATTTGATGTCTAAGACTACTGTTTTTTTGCCGTGGTATCAAACAGGTATTACTTTTAGCTCTGCTTTGTAAGGTGACCTTGACTGCTTTGAAAGGCGCCTTCAGAATTAAAATACAATTATTAATATTTGATACAACAATCATATCAAGTTTAAAATAGTGTTATTGTAATAACCCTAGTAAGAACAAATTGACACAGTTACAGTTCAAAGTGTAGATCAGTGATCAGGCTGATAGTCAGTAACATGTAAAGAAGAGTCTTTGTGAACTTTAAGGATCCTCTCTCCTCTTATTAAAACCTGTTCAAACTGTCAGGTCTCACAGGTGAACAACTACACCTGCCTCTGAGTCATACCTGGAAGTGTCTGTGTGGTTCTTCTTTTAATGTCACATGTTATACACCTTTTCAATCAGTTTAAGTAAGTCTCAGAGGACAGAGTGTCTTACCCAAGATCATCTCTGATCGTGTATTTCAGCATTCCTATTGACCCATCTATTTCAGTCCTGCTCAGAACAGGCTGTTTCTGTGTCCGTAGCCTTAAATGCAAATTTAAGCTGTGTCTGACAACGCACCTCTGGAAGGCAATGGGTTGCTTGGGCTTTCTTGCACCATGCCCTATTGTTAGTGGTTGAAAGGCAGATTCAGATGACAGAACAAACAGCTAGCTGTGGTGGGAGTATCACCAACTTGGGGGAGTGGTTATTGCCCTTTTTGATGTCATGACCAAAATAAACATTAAACATTGTACTACGCTACTCGCTTCATGATAATAAGAATGTATTAGTCTTCAGAGGCATTAATGGTACTGGGAAAGAGTCTGTGGAGTCAGTGAGTTTAAAGACATACATATAATGAAAGAATATAGGAGACTTTGCAGATACGATGAAAACAGAAGAACTTGTAAAAATGAGGAATATGTTTTTCCATTGTGGTTGTCGTTATAAAACTTATGGATTTCTGAAATTTGTACAAACAGACACACTCTGAGTGTCACCATCATTTGCATTGTTATGAACAGGTTTCTGAGCAGTCACCTATATATCCTATTATTCATCACTTTAAACTTTCTGACTCCACAAACTCTTTCTGCTGACATCCTGTGTTTATATAATACAACTTTTATATCTTCACACACACTAACACACAAAGAGTGTGTACTTGTACTATGAGTTTGGATGGTGGACTCAGATCGCTTCGACTCAGTTTAACTCTGCGATAACAGCTGAAAACCATAGACCACACACACACACACAAAGAGTAAATGACTTAATTATAACAACTGCTGCTGCACTTTATGTCATAAAGCGTTCATTTAGATCAGGGACGGGCAACTTTGGTCACAGCAAGGGCCACATTCATTTAATTCTCACTGCCAGGGGGGCCAAATTGTAGGATACAAAAACGATTACAGTCAATAATGTCTCAAATTTAACTCAACATATACCAGTGATCAAATATTATTATGGACATATTTCTGGTTTTCATGATTTCATGGCAGATTTTGTCATGTTTTCCAATTAATTGATGTGTAAAAATTGACCCGAGGGCCACGTTGAGGGTTGATGGGGGCCGCATGTGGCCCCCGGGCCGCCAGTTGTCCACCCCTGATCTAGATCATCAGCCTGGTTTAAATATCCATTTATAAGTTTAACATAAAGAACTATTTACTTTGAGGTGATCCGTAGACTGGTACCTTTAATAGTAGACTGTAACTGGTACTTGAGTAAAGTTATATGGGAGTAGCTGTACTTTCACTTGAACACTGTAGTGGTCTGGTCTAGTCTACTCTTTGCACCCTGGTTAGTCTGGTCTAGTCTACTCTTTGCACCCTGGTTAGTCTGGTCTAGTCTACTCTTTGCACCCTGGTTAGTCTGGTCTAGTCTACTCTTTGCACCCTGGTTAGTCTGGTCTGGTCTACTCTTTGCACCCTGGTTAGTCTGATCTACTCTTTGCACCCTGGTTAGTCTGGTCTACTCTATGCACCCTGGTTAGTCTGGTCTGGTCTACTCTTTGCACCCTGGTTAGTCTGGTCTGGTCTTTGCACCCTGGTTAGTCTGGTCTAGTCTACTCTTTGCACCCTGGTTAGTCTGGTCTAGTCTACTCTTCGCACCCTGTTTAGTCTGGTCTGGTCTTTGCACCCTGGTTAGTCTGGTCTAGTCTACTCTTCGCACCCTGGTTAGTCTGGTCTGGTCTTTGCACCCTGGTTAGTCTGGTCTAGTCTACTCTTTGCACCCTGGTTAGTCTGGTCTAGTCTACTCTTTGCACCCTGGTTAGTCTGGTCTGGTCTACTCTTTGCACCCTGGTTAGTCTGGTCTGGTCTACTCTTCGCACCCTGGTTAGTCTGGTCATCACCGTGTTTTTGAACTCGCCACACCCAGAGCTCCTCTCCCCGCGGGGCGGCGCGCTCTGCGGGGGTTCACCGTGTGAGCTCCTTCAGCAGGCTGTGACAGAGCCAGCAAGGGCCTGGTCCACGAAGAGACCCGGTCAGAAAACCAAAACTGACCTGTGAGACATGGCAGTCTTAGGAGAGACCCCACCCCCCTCCTCCTCCTCCTCCCCCTCCTCCTCCTCCTCCTCCTCCTCCTCACACAGTCTGCCTGTGTTAGCATGTTGATCTGTTAGCTAGCTTAGCTCTGGGAGGGAGCGCGTGATTTATCTTTATCAGCTTAATAACAGCGTGATCTGACAGAGAGAAAACTACACACACACACACTGCCGGTTTGCATTAAAAACAGGACCCTAGTACTGCGCAGCTCACTGTGCTCAGTGTGGTAACGGAGCACCCCGGGTCTTAAACCAAACACACCCTGGCTTACCGTCTGTTAGCCAGCTAGCTGCTAGCCGGAGTAAAGTTTGTGTCATGTTGGTGTGAAACTCACCTCAAAGCTTCCTCTTCTTCTTTCTTCTTCTGGTGAAATGTGAGCGGGAACATCAGAGGCCACAGCACACACAAACACACACACACGAACACACAACTCTTCACAGGCTAGCTGTGTGAGGCTAACAGGCGGCGCTGCTCTCAGCTGTGTTGTGTTTTGAATGAGGACCGACGGGACGCTGTGCTAACGGGCGGAGCTTCAGTCCGCCCTTCATCCTCCTCCTCCTCCTCCTCCTCACGCCGGCTACCGTGTACCGTTACTCCTGCAAACACAGCGACGACTATAAAGTTACGCCGTGTTTGTTTCCGTGTATATATAACCGTGTACAGACTGATGACGGTGTTAATGTGTGAGATGTGTGGAGACTGAAAAAGGCGCTGAGCTCAGACCGTGTGAGCTGCTGGCTCCCTCTAGAGGTCAAACTCAACATTACAACACCTGATGGCGCGTTCACGGTGGTATAGGATAATCGGGAAAAGGGGTTTCAGTAGTGGGAGAGTTCACTTTAAAACTCTGGTCGAATTAACGAATTTGATGTCATATTAGGCTACGTTTATTGGGGGGTGTCTAGGAAAAATAACAAACCAGGAAACAACTCAAGAGCTCCATCACCTATCCAAATCACAAATTGAAACTTTTTGACGAGGAAAACAAATGCAGATATACATTTCATATTGGCATGGGCGGTTCTAGACAGGGGCCAACAGGGCCCTGTAACACTGTGCTTGGTCCCCCCTTTGGCCACCCCTCCAAAAGGAAGAGCCCCCCATAACACATACACAGTATTTGACTCAACAATCAGACTCACAATCTAATATTAAAAACTGAGTCTGAAACAAATATAAATCATGGTATTTTACGTTGTGGTATTTAATGATGTGTGCTTTTATATGGCATAATATATTTATATATTTTTTATACGTTACAGAAGCAGAGCCTTATGAGATATTAATGAGACTATATTTAGCCTAAATTTATCATTAGCTGCACAATTAGTAACTGATTGCCACCAGATAAGACAAACCGTTAGTTAGTACTCTAATGTTGTTTATTCAATAATATCATTGTAATTGATTGTATTTAATTTGAGGTATCTTTGCATGTGTGTATATAAGTTAAATATATATATATATATATAAAGATATATCATAAATGTTTTGTATGTAATAGTATTGTTGATTGTTTGATAACTTTCTTTGGCAACAATGGTTGTTTACCATTCATGCCAGTGAAGCATCTTGAACTAACTTAAACTTGACGAGAAATTTTAAATAATTAATGTAGGCCTATTACATCTTAATTTAAACTCACGTTATAAATAATGTATTCACATAGTTTAATTTAGAACATTAAAACTCGTCTTTGGAATGTCACAGACGTTTCCACATTTATGACTCGAAGCTCGTGAACGCACCACAGTAAGAAGACTCTGAACATCGAGGAGCCCATGAATGCAACAGGATTACTGAACATCAACATGTTTTTTGGATTAGTATGAATCTGTCTCACCCACCAGGGGGAGAGGTTACTACCCTTTGTGCTGTCATGAAGACAAAATCATCAAATAGCCTGTTTAAGGAACACATTTTCTGAAAAGTGGAGTGACAAGCAAGCGATGGAGAGAATTAACGTATCACATTAATGGGGGGTTCGAGACAGGCTAGGGACACATATTAGTGTTTGGAAACAATGGTAAAGTGCATTTAACATAGATAGATACTTTATTAATCCAGAGGGAAATTCAAATTTTGCACAATATGTGACATTTAAAGACAGCTGTTATAGTTTCACATCACATGTACTTTTAAATTTGAAAAGTGTGTTTAAATCCTTTCACCTCACTTAAAGCTCCCGTCGGGAACTTTTGGTCTCTGTTGACTCTGGCATCCCCCTGTATCAACTTTGTCTTGAGTTACTTGAGTTAGTTGTGTCTTAAAACAAACTCCTATCCTGCTTTCATCTCGTCTACATTGTCTACACACTGAGACGTCTCTTCTTTAAAACACTCACACACACTGATAAAGATCCTGATGCAAATTTAATAATAATCCATGGTCATTTAATTCAGTTCACTCTCCAAACTTGAGCTGCCTCTCCTTCTCTAACCCGTGCAATTCTCTGGCTCGGTTCTTCAGCTCCTCGGCTCTCTTCTCGTCCTTGTCCGTGCCGTCTCCCATTTTGTACATGCGGCTGGCATTGGCACAGCCCCACACATGTCCCAGCTCACAGGCCCTGTTGGCGTACCGCAGAGCCAGATTCATGTCCGGACTCAGGCCTTTAGAGTTTCCATTGATGTAAAGAGCGCTGAGGTTAAAACAGGAGGGGGCGAAACCTCCGGCGCATGCCTTCTCATAGTACTCTCGGGCGGCAGAGAGGTCAGGCTCTCCCTCCATTGCTCTTCCATCGTGAGCTAATAGACCCACATTATGACAGGCGTCTGTGGACTTCTTCCCTCCAGCACTGCAGGAACGCAGGAAGCAAGAGTATGCCGTCTTCAGACACTGTGCCACTCCACCTGGTTAGAGGAAACACACATTCACATGAACTACTTTAATACAACACTACGTTACAGATGCTGGTCTTCTCTAAACCTAAAGGTCGGGGGTTCAATCCCCAGCTCTTGCAGTCTCATGTTATAATGTCCTTTGGCAAGACACTGAACCCTGATTGGGTCCCTCTGCTGCGTCAGTGGTGTATGAATGTGATTGGTTAATACTGATGGACATTTTACAAAGCATTCTCTGCTATCAGGGTGTGACTCCTCTGCAGATGCATAAAACAGGGATCACACATAACACCTTTATTAGCCTACTTACACTGTCTCCAGTTCAGTTCAGAATCTTGTGAAAAAGAGGTCTCTGAACTCCGATCACCATACAGCTCCCAGGCCCCTCACATCATGAGATCATAAGATCATCACATCATCAGATAAAGACTTCTAACCATCGATCAAATTAAAAACTTTTCAGAGACAGGGTCTTCTCTGCGGCTGCTCAGCTGATTCAAAGACTGCTCTAAAAGAAAAAATACATGAAGAAGACTCACTTTTATTCTCTTACCTTCTCATAGAGTCATTCCTTGCTTGATTTGCATCTTACCTTGTTTGATGAAAGCATTTTTTATACTTGGGTTGGTACAAACCCTGTTTGTGAACGCTGTTCACACATTCTTCTAACCGGACAGAAACATGAGCCTTTGCTCCACATATTTGTCCAAACTCAAAGACACTGGCCTTTAGGGTGTCTAATTTATGGTTGTTATTGTTGTTGTGAGTTCACCTGTGTGGTTTTTTTTTACCTTTGCCTGTCACGTGGTACGCTCCAAGTTTGTAGCAGCTCTCTCCGTGTCCGTGTGTTTCACAGTTGTGTTTGAGCACCTGAGCTGAAGACACATAGTTCTTCTTCACACCTTCCAGGTAATCCGCGAGCCTCTGACAGCCTGAACGGAAACAACGAGTCAAACATGAAACACTCACATGACACTGTATTAATGTGAGCACGTGCAGCAGGTGAGAGCAGCTCCGTGTTACCTTCAGGGTCCTTCTCTTTGTAACACTGGAAGCTGTACTCCACCCCCAGATTATCCAGAAACTGCTTCACCTCTGCCTCATCCTCAAAGTTTATAAGGCCGGCCATCACTCTGTGTTTCTAGGTTTGATGCAAAGTCACCTGAAGGCTCCTGGCACACTCCGCTGCTGTGACCTTGATCGATCAGTCACTCTGACATGGTTTAAAGTTTACACCTACACTAAGTATCGATGCAGGTGATGATTTTACGGTAAAGTCGTCTTAAAATGCGCTATAATCACAAATTAATCCAATTTCTGCGGACACTGACCGAGTCTGCACCAATCACGCCGCTCGCAGTCTTTTCCTGCTCTAGTAACTGTCCTCAGCGAGTTTCCGTAGACCCGCCCACTCTGTGATGTACTTCCGGTGTTGTGACCTTTGTTTACTGTGTCTGTCTGGTCGGGCAGAGCTGACAGGTGAGAGCTGACAGATACCTGTCCGAGGAGACGGCCCTTCGCAGTTGCTCAGTTTATGTAAAGATGACGTCAGCGGACACACTCCGACATCTCTGCGCGCACAGTGACGTCACACCGCGGAGACAACAAGTGAGCTAGCTGCAGGCTAACGTTAGCTGTTTACCGAGAGTGTGTGTGTTCGCTGTCAAACAGGTGAGGCCGACACTCAGGAGAGCGAAGCTACCTACCACACGGCTAACGGGCTAACGCGCTAACCTGTGGAGGAGAAGAGTCCTGAACATTAAACAGAGAGAGAGACGGCTTGCAGGATGCTAAACATGGTTAGCTTCAGTCTGTTTCTACCTGTAACACCTTCATCTTCATCAGTCTGTGTCTACCTGTAACACCTTCATCATCATCAGTCTGTGTCTACCTGTAACACCTTCATCATCTTCAGTCTGTGTCTACCTGTAACACCTTCATCATCATCAGTCTGTGTCTACCTGTAACACCTTCATCATCTTCAGTCTGTGTCTACCTGTAACACCTTCATCATCTTCAGTCTGTGTCTACCTGTAACACCTTCATCATCTTCAGTCTGTTTCTACCTGTAACACCTTCATCACCTTCAGTCTGTTTCTACCTGTAACATCTTCATCATCATCAGTCTGTTTCTACCTGTAACACCTTCATCTTCACCAGTCTGTGTCTACCTGTAACACCTTCATCTTCATCAGTCTGTGTCTACCTGTAACACCTTCATCTTCATCAGTCTGTGTCTACCTGTAACACCTTCATCATCTTCAGTCTGTTCTACCTGTAACACCTTCATCATCTTCAGTCTGTGTCTACCTGTAACACCTTCATCATCATCATCAGTCTGTGTCTACCTGTAACACCTTCATCATCTTCAGTCTGTGTCTACCTGTAACACCTTCATCATCTTCAGTCTGTGTCTACCTGTAACACCTTCATCATCATCATCAGTCTGTGTCTACCTGTAACACCTTCATCATCATCATCAGTCTGTGTCTACCTGTAACACCTTCATCATCTTCATCAGTCTGTGTCTACCTGTAACACCTTCATCATCATCATCAGTCTGTGTCTACCTGTAACATCTTCATCAGTCTGTGTCTACCTGTAACACCTTCATCATCTTCAGTCTGTGTCTACCTGTAACACCTTCATCATCTTCAGTCTGTGTCTACCTGTAACACCTTCATCATCTTCAGTCTGTGTCTACCTGTAACACCTTCATCATCTTCATCAGTCTGTTTCTACCTGTAACACCTTCATCATCTTCAGTCTGTGTCTACCTGTAACACCTTCATCATCTTCATCAGTCTGTTTCTACCTGTAACACCTTCATCATCATCAGTCTGTGTCTACCTGTAACACCTTCATCAGTCTGTGTCTACCTGTAACACCTTCATCAGTCTGTGTCTACCTGTAACACCTTCATCAGTCTGTGTCTACCTGTAACACCTTCATCATCTTCATCAGTCTGTGTCTACCTGTAACACCTTCATCATCTTCATCAGTCTGTTTCTACCTGTAACACCTTCATCATCATCAGTCTGTGTCTACCTGTAACACCTTCATCATCATCAGTCTGTGTCTACCTGTAACACCTTCATCATCATCAGTCTGTGTCTACCTGTAACACCTTCATCTTCATCAGTCTGTTTCTACCTGTAACACCTTCATCTTCATCAGTCTGTGTCTACCTGTAACACCTTCATCATCATCATCAGTCTGTGTCTACCTGTAACACCTTCATCATCATCATCAGTCTGTTTCTACCTGCATGTTATTATTGTCATGTTCATGTTATTTTCTGCATGTTGTTATTTAATTATTGTGTACATTATTTCAGACTAGCGTCGTCATGATACTAGAATTGAAAACTTTGAAATGATACGAATTAAAATCAAACAATATTGATAACTGTTTGTTACCACAGCAACACACAGGACGCCACCCACTTTGTGCAATTAAGGTTGTGCAGGACTTGTCTGCAACTTTTAGTCAGCGACAATAATAAATAACTCAACATTGAGTGTCTCGGACTGTTGTTGTTGTTGTTGTTGTTGTTGCTGTGCTATCAAACAGATATATTGTTTGATTTTTATTACACAGTATTATATCAAAGTTTACATCTCTGGTGTTGTGACTGCCCTGCTCTGTGTGTATTTGAACATGAGCTGTTGAGAACTACATGTAAACATCATTAAAGTTAAATACTGAACATGTTCATATACTTTATTAATCAGATGAATCAATGTTTCAGATGTTCCAGGACGAGGCCTCCCCCCCGCCGCTGACAGACCTGTGTCTGACCTATGTGAGTCAGAATCTTGACCGGTTCTGTGTGAAAAGGCCTGACGGATCGCTGTGCTTCAGAGAGGCCGTGCTCTTCCCTCAGGAGCTGGCAGACCAGCTGCTCGCCAAGATGGCGTCTGAAGGTAAACCTGAAGAATCACAAAGCATCCTGAGTGAGGCAGAGGAGACGATTTTAATCTTTACACAAAGAGATATGTACCTGTCCATAACAAACCCACCTGACATCAGAAAACCTGATCTTTTCTAAGAGGAAACTGATCCTACCTGACTAAATAACACCCGGGGCCCTCTTTTATCAACAGTGCGTGAAAAACTGTTCAAGATTCTGTTTTACGAAGAAAATGTACAAAAATATCTGTATTTATCAAACATGCGTATGCCGATCATCCGCACATCAATAAGTAATCAGCGTTGATAAATCCCACATGTTCCTAACCAGCAAGCTTGTGTAGGTTTCGGGTGCATTTGCATTCAGAATGCGCCAGTAAACCAAATATGGTAACAACACACCCCTTTAAAACCATTTGAATATATTTACATCCACAGAATAATGGCAAATAAATCAAAGAATTGGAACTTCATAGCAACCGTAATGAAAGTAGAGTTTATATAAAAAAAATGTAAGTAACTTTCACACCGAGTGAGCCAAATACATTATTAGTTCTCATAGTGAGGGAGTTAGTAACAACAAAACATGCTGCATGGAGAAGGTGACTAGTGCTGTAAATTCTGTTGGTCAGAGAGGAGATACTTCAGGATAAACTAATACCACACAATTTTCAGCATCATCGGCAACGCAAATCTCTCTAGGATTAATCGAGCTGTGACCCTCTCCCAACAGAAAAAGCTGGACCAATCAGATCAGCATGCTCTGTTGAAACACACTCCCTGCAGAGTGCATGGTCTAAATCTTCAAATACAGCATAAGGAGCTGTGGTACAACATTTCAGATGCCTGTCACAGCTGACTTTTTAAGGTTTTGACACCAATTAGGCATCATGTCTGTTTTAAACTAGACAAAATAAATGATTGAGTGTTTTAATAAAACTCATATCATATCTAATTTAAGGAACAGGCATCGATGTTGATTTAGGTTAATGCGTGCTGTGACGCTCGTGATTGTTTCTATTTTTAGTTTCAATGTTCTACAACTACATTCTGTGTGTAAGCATGGCCACAGCTGTGTTTATATATACACATATTCCTCAGTAACTGTGACGTTGGACGGTCCGTTTTAGTTTTCAGGTGTCTCAGAGATCGTCATGCATTCATAGTGACAACACTACCCTAACCCACTAATGAGACTCCAGTTAATACAATGTTTAATATCATCTGGATGTGACTCCCTGTTCAAGAAAAAAAAGCACAGCTTATTTTATTATGTTTGACTAATATAGGTATTCTGTTTGAGCTGTTAATGAAACCAAAGAAGGATGTAAACATGTGAACATATGAGCTGTTTCTCTGCTTCATAAGATGATCAGACATCAAACAGGTGAAATAATCTCACAGGAACAAGAACAGTCTGAAGTCATTATAAAAACACAGTGGTAGGAAACTCTTTAGAATGGTGGAAATGCTGCTTAAAGATAAAACCAACATCACAGAATAATTCATGTAAAACATAGTGTGCGTAAATTAGTATAAGCAGGTGGTGAGAGTATAAGCAGAGCACAGGACAGGTGAGAGTATAAGCAGATCACAGGACAGGTGAGAGTATAAGCAGATCACAGGACAGGTGAGAGTATAAGCAGATCACAAGACAGGTGAGAGTATAAACAGATCACAGGACAGGTGAGAGTATAAGCAGATCACAGGACAGGTGAGAGTATAAGCAGAGCACAGGACAGGTGAGAGTATAAGCAGATCACAGGATAGGTGAGAGTATAAGCTTTCATTGTCTGAGTCACACCAAAGTTTGTGTCTTATTAAAACATCTCTAAACGAGGATTGTGTCTCCCCCTTCAGGTCTGCTCAATGACAGCACCGTGGGTGTGTTTCGTACCTGTGAGTACCTGCGTCTGAGACGAGCGTGTGTGCGGACGGCTCGTATCTCTGCTGAGGCCTTCCAGAAAGCTCTGTGTTCTCACCGGCTGCTGGAGTTGGACGCTGCCAGAGTCAACGCAGACCTCACCATCCCCGACATCCTGCAGGGCCTGGCTACCAACAAGTACTGCCAGGTATACTCAGACCGTTGGGAGATGGTCGTCAACATCACTGATACTTGGAGACTTTTTTCAGATACCACATCTTTTAAAAAGATACAATATCTGCCATTGTAATGATTGATAGTCCAAAACTTAAAAAAAGTCAGGTGTGTAGCAGAGGTATTAATCAATCAAAAAATGCAGTCAAACTCTGGCACACTGTTTTATTGCACAAAAACATTTGCAACTTTTCTGCACTGAAATGTTGCCAATGTTAGTTTTTTTTACAATTTAGACAGTGTGCAGGAGATTGTAAGTTTTGATTATTAAAAAAAGGAATAACCCAATATAGATTTTTAGGATTTTTAAAAGAATCATATGGACGTTCAAAATTCTGCTATGGTGACAGCCCTGGTCAGGAGCCTGTAAATATCTCCTCTCTGTCCTTTTTATTTGATCCTGCTGTTCTCCCATCGTGCTGCAGGAGTCCCTGCAGAGACTTGTCCTCACAGGCCTCACCATGTCATCTCTGGAGGAGCCGATCAGGCACCGGTTCAGCTCCCTGCATGGCCTACGCTCGCTCTCTCTGGCTAACGTGGACTTCTACGACTCGGGACTGGTGGACGTGTGTTCTCTGCCTCGTCTGGAGAGTCTAGACCTGTCCAACACATCAATCACCAACCTGAGCCCCCTGCTGGGTCTGAAGGAGCGTCTGCGTTCGCTCACCCTGCACCAGCTCAAGAGGCTGGAGATGAGCACATCTCAGCTGCTGGGTGTCATCGGGCAGCTGGACTCGCTGCAGGTCTGTCTGAGGCTGTTGTTTGTTAACATGATTGTATACATCTTTGCTAATGATTGGTTGCATGATTGTTTACGGGGACGAGCAGTCTGAGGCTGCTGTGTGTTGACATTTTTGTTCAAATGTTTGTTGACATGTTGTTTAAATTTGTTTGTCTACAGAGTTTTGATGTTGTAATAGTTATGTAGACAGGGATAGAGAGCTGTGTTCAGTTCAAATCACCACAAAGTGTGTGTCTGTGTGTGTTTGTGCAGCACCTGGACATCAGTGATGATAAACAGTTCACCTCTGACGTGGCTCGTCAGCTTCTCAGTCAGCCGGGGATTCTGCCGGCGCTCGTGTCTCTGGACGTGTCGGGGAGGAAACAGGTGTGTGGTGTGTGTGTTGCTGTAGGACTGTTTCACAGAGCCATGTTATCCTCTCTCACCTGTGTGACTCGTGCAGGTGACGGACGCAGCAGTCAGAGCATTTGTGGAGGACAGACCGGGGATGAGCTTTGTGGGTCTTTTGGCCACAGACGCTGGATTTTCTGATGTCCTGTCTGGAGAAGGAAACCTAAAGGTGTGTTATGTTCTAATCTGATACCTGTGCAGGAGCTCAGATAAGCTGCAGTAACAGAGCTTTGTGCGTCTGTGTGAACAGGTAACAGGAGAAGCCAATGAGACGCAGATCTGTGAGGCTCTGCGTCGATACAGTGAGAGAGAAGGATTCGTAAGAGAAGCTCTGTTTCACCTGTTCAGCATGACGCACGTCATGGAGACGCCACGAGCTGACATCCTCAAGGTGAGAATTCCTGGAGTCATTTCACTCTCTGAGAACACCTCATGACATCATCATGTTCTAAGGTTTAATCACTTTATGAACAAAGACATTATTAAATCAGTGACGTAAGACACAGCTCTTCCTCTGAGCTGAGCATGAAGCTCTCCTGTGTCTCATCATAAATAAAAATATAAATATAAACACATAACCCCGCCCTCCTCTCTCTGCAGCTGGTGGTGCTGGGGATGAAGAATCATCCGGCCACGCTGAACGTGCAGCTAGCAGCGAGTGCGTGTGTGTTTAATCTGACAAAACAGGACCTGGCTGCAGGGATGCCGGTCAGACTGCTGAGCTCTGTCACTCAGCTGCTGCTGGAGGCCATGAGGACGTTCCCCAACCACCAGCAGGTACCTGCACACCTGTGTGTGGACACATGATAGAGAGGAAAGATTGTGTGCAACATGAGAGTGAGGTTGTTAGAACCTTTTGATACTTTTTGATACCACATGTTTTAAGATGATGTAATAATTTCTAATTTTAATGTTCCATATTATCGTAAAGTAACAATGCTTAAAAAACTTCAGATTCTCTGGCATATTGAAACCAAAAGAGAGAGAGCACTGTCCTCCAGTTTCTCCCTCTTTTACAAAAACTGTCAACCTTTCTGTGCAATTATTAAGCCAGTGTGCAGGATTTTGTCTGCAATTTTTGTCATTCAGAACGATAAATTACCCAATATCGAGTGCCTAGGACTTATATTTTTTGTTTGTACAGGTATCAATATTGTTAAAGAAAATGTCCTGGTATCATTTTCAAAGTGTGTGTGCGTTTGTGTCTGCAGCTGCAGAAGAACTGTCTGCTGTCTCTGTGCAGTGACCGTATCCTGCAGGAGGTACCCTTCAACAGGTGATAAATCTTCTTTCTATGTTGTTAAATACGATTTTAACATGACGAACCATTGTTATAAGAGTCCAACAAAAATAAATGAAGTGTTTGTGTGCTGATCAGAGGAGGATTCATGTAAAACTACAGATCAAAATCTTGAGTTCAGGTAAAGGTGTGTGTTCTCTTGTGGTGTGTCTCAGGTTTGAAGCAGCCAAACTGGTGATGCAGTGGCTCTGTAACCATGAAGACCAGAACATGCAGAGGATGGCCGTGGCCATCATCTCCATACTGGCTGCAAAGGTACAAATCGGTTTAACGTTTATACACTGTGTGCTATGACCCCTCTGTTCAACCTCTTTCAACTCTTTATTCTCCAGCTGTCCACAGAGCAGACGGCTCAGCTGGGAGCAGAGCTGTTTATCGTCAAGGTGACGACTTTTTAACCTCTTCCTCAATAGAAAACATACAGAATAGAACATTTACAAATACATTTTGAATAAAAAATGTTCAATAAAACTTTGAGAATAAAACATTTAGAATAAAACCTCTCTCCTGCAGCAACTTCTTCAAATCGTTCATCAGAAGGCGACTCAGGGCGTGGTGGACGCCACGCTAAAGTTCACTCTGAGCGCGCTCTGGAACCTGACTGACGAGTCGCCGACAACCTGCAGACACTTCATCGAGAACCAGGGCCTGGACCTATTTATCAAAGTCTTAGAGGTACACACACACACACACACACACACACACACACACACAATCATACACGATCATACACGCACACAATCACACACATCCTGCATGCAGACAGTAAAGTTCATCCCAACTCTCTCTCTCTCTCTCTCCACTGCAGTCTTTCCCCAACGAGTCCTCAATCCAGCAGAAGGTTCTGGGCCTGCTGGTCAGTTTGTCTCTTCTTATATTTCAGATCATCTGACTGATTCCCACTGTGTCTAAAGGATTCTCCTACTCTGTGTTTGTGTGTGTTGTGTGTGTGTGTGTGTGTGTGTTTAGAACAACATAGCGGAGGTGGGGGAGCTGCACGTGGAGCTGATGGTGCAGAGTTTCTTAGATCACATCAGCTCCCTCCTGCACAGTCAGGAGGTGGAGGTGAGCTACTTTGCAGCAGGGATCCTGGCTCACCTGACATCTCGAGGAAAGGACTCCTGGACACTGAGCCCTGAACTAAGAGCATCTCTGCTCGAGCAGCTGGTAGGAGTGACTACATGTTCACAGACTACATGTTCACAGACTACATGTTCACAGACTACATGTTCACTCACTACATGTTCACAGATTACATGTTCACAGACTACATGTTCACAGACTACATGTTCACAGACTACATGTTCACTCACTACATGTTCACAGATTACATGTTCACTCACTACATGTTCACAGACTACATGTTCACAGACTACATGTTCACAGACTACATGTTCACTCATTACATGTTCACAGATTACATGTTCACAGACTACATGTTCACAGATTACATGTTCACTCACTACATGTTCACTCACTACATGTTCACAGACTACATGTTCACTCACTACATGTTCACAGACTACATGTTCACTCACTACATGTTCACAGACTACATGTTCACTCACTACATGTTCACAGACTACATGTTCACAGACTACATGTTCACTCACTACATGTTCACAGACTACATGTTCACAGATTACATGTTCACAGACTACATGTTCACAGACTACATGTTCACAGACTACATGTTCACTCACTACATGTTCACTCACTACATGTTCACAGACTACATGTTCACAGACTACATGTTCACTCACTACATGTTCACAGACTACATGTTCACTCACTACATGTTCACTCACTACATGTTCACAGACTACATGTTCACAGACTACATGTTCACTCACTACATGTTCACTCACTACATGTTCACAGACTACATGTTCACTCACTACATGTTCACAGACTACAGGTTTACAGATAAAGAGATAATTGTTGCAGGAACATAAGCCAAAGAATCCACATGTTTGTAAATTAATTGAATATTTAAAAATTTTCAAGTCACAGAAAAGGACCAGATTATCATAAAAGGAAGATACCGAAAATATTTAAATCCATGTGTTGTGTGTGTGTGTGTGTCTCCTCAGCACGCTGTCATCACTAAGTGGCCCCCTCCTGATTGTGAGATGGTGGCGTACAGGTGAGAGCATCCTCTGCACTAAACAAACGGTGATGCCAGAGCAAGTAGTGATCACGTGACCCTCAGTCTGACATGTGGTTGTTGTTGTTGTTGTTGTGCAGGTCCTTTAACCCTTTCTTTCCCCTGCTCGAGTGTTTTCACACCCCAGGAGTTCAGCTGTGGGCAGCTTGGGCCATGCAGCATGTCTGCAGCAAGAACGGTGAACACACATACACACGCACACACATAAGTCATTAATTTATTATTTTGATCCATTCCAGTTTGTTAGCTCGCCCCCCCTCCTTCCCCTTACAGGTCTCCTATTGCTCCCTTGTGTGTGTTTGTGTTTTTGACTGTGCGTTTGTGTGCATAGCCGCGAGATACTGCAGCATGTTGCTGGAAGAGGGAGGTCTGCAGCAGCTGGAGCTGGTTCATACACACCCACAGACACACAAAGACGTCCGTCTGCTGGCGGGGAGCATCCTGGAGAGTCTGCAGCGCCACCAAGCACGCACTGGCCAGCACGCACACACACACTGCAGCCGCCACCTGCCGTCACCCCAGTGACATCACAGAGAGAGCCTCTGCTGCATCAGACTCATCATGCTGTAGATCTGTCTGTCAGAGCAGGACGAACGCAGGACTCTTGTGTGTTCATCATGCACATACACACTTTTATCAAGAATCTCTGAAAGAAGAAAGACTGATTCTTTACACACACACTCACACACGCACACACACACACAAACTTTATTTATTTCTCTGTGGTTGTATCAAAACAAAAAGTGTGTGTGATAAGAACTGATATGATCAGAAGAACTTTGGGTCAGTAAGTTTTTACCTGTTGGTTTTGGCACAACGATGATGAGGATCAGCTGATTAGATATAAACAAACTGTGTGCAGCCCCTTCCACTTTACTCAGCTGCTTCCTGTGTCAGCAGCTGTGTGTGAGTTGTCAGAAGTAGTGGTGTCAAGTCCTCACTAAACCCTACGTGTAAACTACTTAGGTTGTATCTTGAGTTGGTTACCACGGAGACGTAAGGTTCATCTGTTACTTGTAGAGCGTAATGTCCAAACAAAATATTGTGTCAGAAATTAGGTTTGAACTTAGCAGCATGTTTCTTAATGCAGTGTTTGTTCCAGTGTTTCCTCTCATGTATAATTGCCTCTGAACAGACTAACGGCTGAAAATAACTTCTGTTGACTGACAATAATCCACAAACTCAAATGTTTGTCATATGTCAAAGCATTAGGATGAGGTGATAACTAAAGCCTACAGACTTTCAAATTGTCAAATGACAACAGTGACATCTAGTGTTAAAATCTTGAATTACAACAAAAGGTCATTGAGCAGTCCTCTTATTGGATGGATGACATTATCTGGGTCATCAAACATTTCTGAGGGATGTAATCCATCAACGAAAACACACTGACACCAAACAGCCAGTAAAACTGTCTGCTACTCCTCCAAGTTCACCTTTACTAAACCATCACCATGACAACCGGACTTTATGGAGGACATCACACTTCCTAAGAGCTAGTTGTAAGATTTAAGGTGCAACTTTCTGCCTGCACTAGAACTATCTCAGATGGTGAAACACCTCAAATGTTCATAGAGTGTAAACTCTGTCCTGAATAAGAAAATATGTTCAAACTAGACTACGCTTTAACTCACAGAGCTGCTCACACACACACACACACACACACAGCTTGTTGTGAGGAGATGCTGTCATTAAGGATGAAACAAAGTCATAGGAAAAAAACTTGTATGGTTAAATGTAAACATCCTCTGAATACAGACAGATGATGCTGAGGTCCTCATCATTATGGATGTACTTTATTACTGAGTCATAGTGTGTTTGTCCGTTGTGTCATATCTTACACACAGGCAGCACTGCGCGTGTGTGTGTTTGTAGGTAGCTGCATGTTAAAGAATGTGTCATCTGTACATAAAGTGAATAATGTGTTTGTTTAGGATGCATGTAAAAAAAAACTCTATTGTTTCTGATAAAGAAGAGAGGAGGGCAGGGTGTAGTTGATCAGCTATACCTGTATCAGAAACACCCGATACATTCTTAATTGAAATATCAGGTATAGCCCATCCCTTTATTCTGTATGACGGTACAGGTTGTCAAAATGTTTCATACTTCGATACTTTTGATACCACCTGTTTTAAAATGATACAATCTGTTTTATGATCTAGTATCAGAAAGTCCTAATAGTTTAAAACTACATCTATGAATAAAACAGGTGTGTAGGAGAAAAACGAAAAAAAAGAAAACACCCGCACACTGTCTACATTGCACAAAACAGTTGCAAAAATTTCAGAAAAAATTTAATCTTTGCAAACGTGTGGGATTAAGATTAGCAATTTTTGATAATTAAAACTTGTTTGTTACTGTGTTAGAGTCATATCAAAGTGTAACACTCTGGCATGGTGACAGCAGGAAGAACAGGTGAGACAGGTAACATGTCTGTTAGTGGATGAAGATGACATCAGAGATGATCAGCAACTCTGATGTCATCACAGGGAAACAGCTCAGATGGTTTCATAGGATGGATCATGTAGAGGAGCCCCCCTTATGATGGTGGTGATGATGATGATGATGATGATGATAATGAAGACCAGTTAATTCAGGCTGTGTGTGTGTCGTATGCTGAGTGTGATTAAAGTCCTGAAATAAAGAATGTACATTCTGATAAAGTGGAGACAACGTGTGTGAGTGAACTTTTATTACAAACATCAAATTCATGTGAAAATAAACAATCATAGAATCAGTTCAAAAATGGCGCCACAGCTCTTTGATCAATAACACTTCCTCCTCAACACTCTGACCTTCAACATGTGCTCACATTAATTTGAGCTCTGTGTGTGTGTGTGTGTGTGTGTGTGTGTGTGTGTGTGTGTGTGTGTGTGTGTGTGTGTGTGTGTGTGTGTGTTCACTCTCCGGTGTATCGTGGGGGTCTCTTCTCTATGAAAGCAGCCATCCCCTCCTGTCTGTCCCGCGTTGGGATCACCTAGGACGTGTAAAGCAACAAAATAAAAAAGTATTTTATGTTTGTTATAAAACAGAAGAATGTTGCCAGATCTCAGTCATGAAAAAAAATAGAAGTTTTAAAATCATGACAAATTTGGCAGTAATCTAGGCTCTGGGGTGCTGTGGGCTTATCTGAAGAATGTGCTGAAAGTACGCACACATGGTAAAGATAAGTCTCTCTAAAAAAACTGTGTTAAAATTTAAATTTGTCACATTTTGACATACAGAGGATGACTTTATTGTCCCCATTGGGAAATTCCCAGCCCTGTTTCTGTCCATCAGACAATTCCCACCAAAGAACAGTACATACACAGAACACAGTGTATAAAACAAACAGAGTTCAACAACAATCAAGAGTTCCCACTCTGGCCTGTTTAGCGGGGCCTTTTGTTTAGGGCAGCTATAACAGCAGGGATCAGGCTTCAGTGCTCTTTACCTCCGTCCTGAGGGAAGTGGGGCGAGGTGGGTGTTCAGTGGGTGTGTGATGTCCTGTTCTATTGAGGTTACAATGCGTGTGATGGCTCTGTTGTTGAGTTCTGTTAGGTTGGGTGTGGGGAGACCAAATATTCTGGCAGCTGTGGTTGTGTGTTTAGTTGATGCTTATGAGTTTGGCTTTGTTTTTAACATATCATGTTGAAGAAGCAGGTGTAACAATCAATGGGATAGGCTGGATCATGCTCTGATATAGCAGCAGGAGGAGATGGGGGGCAACATGAAATCCTTTGAGTTTGCGGATGGCTGACGGTCTTTGATTGCTCTTTTTTTGGATTGTCACTAGTGGGCTGTTAGAAACTGAGGTGGTTGTCTAGTGTCACTCCAAGGTATTTGAATCTGTCAACTATTTCCATTGTTTGGGTATTAATGAGAAGGGGGCGCTGAGGTGAGACTAATTATGAATTATTTTGTCTTAGGGACATTGAGATGGAGATCACCAGTTACTAAACATACGCAGCTTTGTTTTGCTGTAGGGGGCGGGGTTATGCTAATGATCCCCAGTGTGTCAACCGGACCATTCAGAAACTTTTTTCCAACATATTTACCGTGTTTAGACACCACTTTCTGATTTTGATTTATAGGAACTTTAAAGTTGTGCAGTCTCACCTGAGCGTAACACATCCTCTCGATGGCCATGGCTGAACTCATGTTTACCTGTTAAGACACAGAGACGGTCACATGACTGAGAAACAGAAATAAGAAGTACAGGTGAGTCATGACGTACCTCCATCCCTCTGTTTATAGCCTCTTTAGCCAGTCCCACCGCCAGAGGGGCCTGGAGAGAGAAACACACACACACACAGGGCTTCATACCTCCTCTTCAGAAACCAACCAGTGAGACTACGTCTATGTGTTATACAGTCTAGGGTCCTTTTTTTTGGTTGGTGTGTTTTCTCAACCCAACTTGATCTCTGGCCCTGAAGCTGTGTGTGTGTGTTTGTGTGTCTGAATGACCTGGGGGAGGATCTCTCTAGCCAGGCTCAGAGCTTCTCTGTAGGCAGCATCTCCTGTCTGATTCTGATCCACTGATCTGTTCACAAGACCCATCTGAAGAGCTGAGACCCCGTCCACACACCTTCCTGATCCCGAGAGAGAGAGAGAGAGAGTGGGTGGGGGGATTAATTTGGTAGGCTAATGTTATAATCTTATTTTAGTATTGATTCAGTAATGTTTCATTAATGTTTAAAATGATGTTTCAGTTGTGTTTCAATTATGTTTTAGTGGTGTTTCAGTAATACGTATTTCAGAGATATTTCTGTGTTCTCCACCTGTGAAGATGAGCTCTTTGGCCAGAGGGATGCCGACTGTCCTGGGTAGACGCTGACTGCCCCCTGCAAGACAAACCCGGCGAAGGTTAGGGGGCAGGAGTAGTTCAGTCTGTAGGGACCAGAGGGTCGCCCGTTCAAGTCCCGGTGCCGACCAAGTCTGGAAATTGGCCTGGTAGCTCGAGAAGTGCTAATTCACTTCCACTGTTGATGTGCCCTTGAGCAAGACACAACCCAACCCCCCCACCCAGCCCAGGGGAGCTCACTCTGACATCTCTTCATTAGTGCATGTGTGTAAGAAACTGTTTGTGCGTGTGTGGTGTGTGTATTACAGCCTATGAATGCGAGAAGCATGTTCAATTACATAGTGTAAAACTGAATTTCCCCTCACGGGATGAATAAAGTATGTATTCTTCTTAACCGCTCCCTGCTCCTTCACTTTTCCTCTTCCTCACTTTGTACTCTGCAGGTGTGCGTGTGACCAGCATGTCTCACCTGCCCCCGGCAGCAGCCCCCGAGTCGTCTCGATCAGACCCATCTGAGCGGAGGACGCTGAGACATAAACACAGAGGACGATGAAGGTCATTACACTGATTGATGCTTCTGTCAGAGCGACACACACACATCCCTGAGACACACTTCTGCTAACCTATCTCGTCACAGAGGAGCCAATCACGAGGTGCCGATTGTAACCAATCAAAGTAGGGCTCAGCTCTGTGTACAGCTGGATGTGCGTGTGTTCATTATTGAAACACACACTCAGGAACACACTGTTTACACACACACACAGATTGCTGTGTCTTTGCACACCTTAATCAAATTTCATCACTTAACTCCAGTTTTAAACTGACGTGTGTCACGTTCAGGCACACAACAACTGAGTCCTCACAAAGTGAATATCATTAGCTATCAAACAGATATAAAATCGATATCTCAATGACCTTTCAAAAATCAAAACAAACCTGTACAAATACAGAGGTCACTCACCTGCAGTGCGAAGGTCACAGGCCAGAGCCAGCTCCAGCCCCCCGCCCACAGCAACGCCGTCCACCGCCGCAATGGTGGGCATGGGCAACAATGCTGCGGGGGGAGGGGCGTAAAGAAAAAGAGGTTCATGTTTGTAAACACGCACACAGTAACATGTCTGAGTGTTTGTGTCTCACCTATCTGAGTCATGAGGGATCTCAGGCTGTGAACAAACAGATCTGACTGAGTGTGATCCATCTGAGAGCGTTCCTTCAGGTCTGCCCCTGTTAGAACACACACACACACACACACACACACACACACACACACACACACACACACACACACACACACACACACACACGCACACGCACACGCACACACACACACACACACACACACACAGAATCAAACTCACCTGTGTGTACATCACACACAAACGCCATCACACACAGACGCTGAGCTCTGACCTGCACAGAAAACACCTGGAACTGAGCTCCTGAAGACGACCACACGAGCTGCTTGGTCAGAGGACAGACAGGACACCAGCACCCTCATCTGGGCACACACACAGGCTGTCAGAGTGTGTGTGTGCGTGTGTGTGTGTGTGTCCAAGTGTGTCTGTGCATTAGCTCACCTGTGAGACAAACACATGTCCCAGAGCGTTTCTAGCTTTGTGTCGACACATCAGAACCTCGACGATCCCTGAAGGAGACAAACTGTTTGTAATCAGTCAGTAATCAGCAGTTAATGATCAACCGTAAGTGATCAGCAGTAAGTGTGTTAGTGATCAGCAGTAAGTGTTAGTGATCAGCAGTAAGTGTTAGTGATCAGCTGTAAGTGTGTTAGTGATCAGCAGTATGTTAGTGATCAGCAGTAAGTGTGTAAGTGCTCAGCAGTAAGTGTGTTAGTGATCAGCAGTAAGTGTGTTAGTGATCAACAGTAAGTGTGTTAGTGATCAGCAGTAAGTGTTAGTGATCAGCAGTATGTTAGTGATCAGCAGTAAGTGTTAGTGATCAGCAGTATGTTAGTGATCAGCAGTAAGTGTGTTAGTGATCAGCAGTAAGTGTGTTAGTGATCAACAGTAAGTATTTTAGTGATCAGCAGTAAGTGTTAGTGATCAGCAGTATGTTAGTGATCAGCAGTAAGTGTTAGTGATCAGCAGTAAGTGTGTTAGTGATCAGCAGTATGTTAGTGATCAGCAGTAAGTGTGTTAGTGATCAGCAGTAAGTGTGTTAGTGATCAGCAGTAAGTGTGTTAGTGATCAACAGTAAGTGTGTTAGTGATCAGCAGTAAGTGTGTTAGTGATCAGCAGTATGTTAGTGATCAGCAGTAAGTGTGTTAGTGATCAGCAGTATGTTAGTGATCAGCAGTAAGTGTGTTAGTGATCAGCAGTAAGTGTGTTAGTGATCAGCAGTAAGTGTGTTAGTGATCAACAGTAAGTGTGTTAGTGATCAGCAGTAAGTGTTAGTGATCAACAGTATGTTAGTGATCAGCAGTAAGTGTGTTAGTGATCAGCAGTATGTTAGTGATCAGCAGTAAGTGTGTTAGTGATCAACAGTAAGTATTTTAGTGATCAGCAGTAAGTGTTAGTGATCAGCAGTATGTTAGTGATCAGCAGTAAGTGTTAGTGATCAACAGTATGTTAGTGATCAGCAGTAAGTGTGTTAGTGATCAGCAGTATGTTAGTGATCAGCAGTAAGTGTGTTAGTGATCAACAGTAAGTGTGTTAGTGATCAGCAGTATGTTAGTGATCAGCAGTATGTTAGTGATCAGCAGTAAGTGTGTTAGTGATCAGCAGTAAGTGTGTTAGTGATCAACAGTAAGTGTGTTAGTGATCAGCAGTAAGTGTGTAAGTGCTCAGCAGTAAGTGTGTTAGTGCTCAGCAGTAAGTGTGTTAGTGATCAGCAGTAAGTGTGTAAGTGCTCAGCAGTAAGTGTGTTAGTGATCAGCAGTATGTTAGTGATCAGCTGTTAGTGATTAACACTGTTGTTGTCAATCTTTCCTCAGCCAGCATAAAAATGCTCCTGTCAGTGAACTGAATTAAAAGATGATTAATGATGAAGAGTCTTTTTAACTTTTTCAACACCACATGTTTTAATAATACAATATATTATTTTGACTTATTGTATTCAAAAGTTGTGTGTTATAGTGTGTAACAGTGTGTTATTGTGTGAATCTGACAATAGTATGTCTCTCTACGGCCTTAAAGGTAATCAGTGTGTCTCTCCAGGTAACCTCTGTGTGTGTGTGTGTGTGTGTGTGTGTGTGTGTGTGTGTGTGTGTGTGTGTGTGTGTGTCTACAGGTAAACGTGTGTGTGTGTCAACAGGCAAACTTAGTTGTGTCTCCAGGCAAACTCGGTGTGTGTGTGTGTGTGTTTCTACAGGTAACTATGTGTGTGTGTGTGTGTGTGTGTGTGTGTGCGCGTGTGTGTGTGTGTGTGTTCGTACCGTCGTCCTCCCCCTCTAAACGCTTCAGATCCACCTCAAGCGGATCCGCAGCCTCCGTGTGCTGCCTGCGGCTCTGTGCGGGACTGTTCCACCGACCTTCGCCGGTATGACGTGCTGCTCCGTCCCGGAGGATCAGAGCGGAGGTCTGTTCACGTGTTTCCCGCAGGTTTAGAGGGAGCATCGGCCTGAAGGAGACGTGTTGCCCAGACAGTCTGCGGAGGAGAGCTGACATGATGACTGACAGTTTCGACAAGTCTGTTTGTGCACAGAACCCGGAAGTAAGAGGTTTCATCCAATCAGAGGTGGAGGGCAGATCCGAACTTTAGACTGGTTTATGTCAAAGCCATACTCTGGTTTAACTTGACTTACTGCTCTGAACCGAGTTAACTTTTTATGATACAGAACTGGCTTTATAAAACACAGGTTTATATTTACTGTATATAGGCTTTTACATAGGCCTATATTTCACATGAAAGAGTCTGTGGTTCAAACAGGACCACATGGCTCTAGACTGAGTTTATTCTGTAGTGGTAGAATTAACTTGAAGAGACAGTTGTATTTTTAATATGTTGTAAATAATAAAGGGTTATACACGAGTGCACTGCAGAAAGCTACAACATGACATCAGTTTGTTGTTTAGTGACTGATTTACAGTTTCACATTTATAATCGATGAGTTAATGTATGTTATGTTTGAGACAGTGAGGGCAGACTTTCCACTTTACATCATTAAACTGTAACTAACAGGGTTTTAAATAAAAACAGTATTTTGTGTGAGTTATCACGTCAGTTTCATTTACAGTGCTAATGTCTCATGGGGGGGCATATGCATTAAAAAATGAGTGTTAGGTTGCAGCACCGTATGATATGCGCTCTAGTGCTCTTATGTAAGTTGCTAATAATGATGAATATGATTTGAATACATTAGAGTCCTCTGAAGTAAAAACTAAAATAACTGCTGTTATTTAATAATGAAACATTTGACACGTAGTTTTAATATGGTCGGTTGTTAGTTTGTTCTGTGTTTAAATGTTTTAAATAACAGGATTCTACACTTACATAATGTATGTTTGTAGGGTCTCCATCAGACTGAGACTTTTTTAATAAAATTCTGTGAATAGAGTTGACTATGAATCATTGTGTGACTCAGTTTCTCTAAGGTTTCAGTAAAATGTTCTTTCTCCCCTTCCTCTGAGCACTCCAAGTTTGACTCACAGAGGATCATTTAGAAAGTCATGGGTTGTTTTCTTCCTCTTTAAAGGAGAAGTAGCACCTTTTCAGAAGTGCAGCAAACAATTAAGTGTTTTAAACCTGCCTTATTTAAAATGTCCAGCAGGGGGCAACTCCAGAGTTGCTGCCTGTCAGTTGTTTTATTCCCTCATTAAACATTTTCCTAATGAGTTTATGGTCTCCATCTCTGGAATCAAGTATTCTTCAACACAACATGAGAAGGGAAAAGTTACGGGGGGCTACCTGTGATTGACAGGTCACTACCATTCTTAAATCATTTCCGAACCTTAATATGTGGCATAATATTAGTCATGCCTCCTTCTTGTTTATTTTGATTTATCCTTTACTTTAGCAGAGAGAACCCATTGAAACCGAGGTCTTTTTTCCAGGGATTCTCTGCAGCAATACAATACAAGACAGAACAATAATAATATACAAAACACAGTTAAAATAATAACAAATAAATTAATAAACACACTGATTCGTACAGCCCACGCCCTTTTTAAAAAGTCACACAGTGGAAATTACTTTCCTTTAGTAGTTCACACACTAGCTCTTTAAAAACACTGTGCGATATAAGACAAGACAACTTAGAAGTCATTTTAAAATTGTTTCACATAATCGGTGTAGTATCACTAAAAGCAGTCTTTCCCCATTCAGTCCTCCTAATGCTTGGTATTTTTAAGGTGACCCAGTTTTGAGATCATGGTTGTTGGTATTAAGATGTTTGTAGACAGAAGAGAAGTCAGATGAGGAGCATCTTGACCAACAAGTGCCTTGAAAATAGACAGAATACTCTGCTGCTTTCTTCGTTGACCCAAAGAGGGCCAGTCTGCAGACCAATAGGTCACAATGGAGAGTACTAAACCTATCACCTGTAATAAAAAGAAGAGCACTATGATACAGCATCAAATGGCTTCATGACAGATGCACTTGCATGTGTATAGACTGAGACTTACATACAGAGTCAATGGGAGCGTCAGCCAGGTTGAGGTAAAGTTTTCCGTCTCGGCTCATGTGCAGTCTGACTGCATTATTGATCGGCTCTTTACAGGTTACACAATCACACACAGAGTCAGTGTGTGTGTGTGTGTGTGTGTGTGTGTGTGTGTGTGTGTGTGTGTGTGTGTGTGTCTCTGTCTGTCTGTCTGTCTGGGAGGATAAACAGAAAGTGAAAGTATCAAACGTGTGTGACTCTCAGGTTGACGGGACTCACACAGAAAGACACACTGACAGGTTCAGAGGTTCAGTCTGAGTCTGACAGGTAAACAGAGATCAGTCACACCTGCGTCACCTGCTGCTTCTGGTCCTCTCAGGTGAACTAGACGGAAAACACATGATGTCTGACGTCTGATTCTGATACACACACACACGCACACGCACAAACACACACACACAAACACACACACACAAACACACACACACACACACACACACTATTACCAGTAGTATAGTGTTGCCTAAAGAAGTGAGTATACTCTTATTTTTTCTCACAAATGTTTGTTTTCAAGTGGCCCATCCAGCAGAGGATAAACAGTGTTTATCTGTGTTATAAACAGTGACATGGAAGACTACTAGGGGTGGAAATCACCAGAGGCCCCATGATACGATATTATGACGATACTTGAGTCACGTTAAGATGCAATTTTTAACATTTTGCAATATGCTGAGAATTGCAATACAATATATTGCATTCAACTTTTTTAACTGCATATTATGTCCACAAAAAATAAACTAAATCAAGAACTGTTTTGTCAAATAAGAAAACATTTTCAGTCTTTTCATCTCACTTTTATCAACACTGTGATTGATTACAGTAAAACCCTGTAAAAGGCTGCGTGCACTTCACAATCTGAACAGTTGGTATTTCAGTCTTATCAAACTCAACTGGACACAAACATGTATGAACGACTGTACAATTGCAGTAATTATTAACAATTCAACTTGTTCCAAAATGAATTGTATAACCCCTCCAGCAATTAAAAACAAAAAAAGCATATTTACTAATATAATAAAAATATCGATACTTGGGGGCCATGAATCGATATAATCGCCACGCAAAATATTGTGATACTATACTGTATCAATTTTTCCCCCTTGCCCTAAATCTCTTGCATATTTAGTCAGTGCGTGATAGTAAGTAGGGAGGGTCATCCCTTCACCATCCTAGTAAAAAAATTGTAGCATACTACTGATTATTGTCAATCAATGGTTTGGACAAGAGGGGATTTAGAAGAAGTGGGAATACCGTATGGAAACTGAAATACAAGTGGGTATACTCCGTATACCTGTACCTGCACTACACCAGGGACTTTAACCACACCTCCATTACACTGATGACCCATTTAAAGATTAAAAGATTTACCTTAAGATCGACAAGCCTTGAAAACTCTAATGCAGTTTATATTCAACAATAATATTTCTAGGTCCTAAACGTTTTTACTATTATTTTTTAAAGCTTTATTTTGGGGCTTATTGCCTTAATTTGATAGGACAGTAGATAGATAGAGTGGGGAATGACATGGAGGAAAGGAGCCACAGGCTGGACTTGAACCTGGGCTGCCTGCTTGGGGGACTATGGGGCGCGACCTAACCGCTAGGCCATCTACATGCCACTATTGTCTTTTCTTTAAATAAATAATTCGTTTTTTCGTTACTCTGACTAATGTTTTCATTATAGGAGAGAAACAAATAACAGGACTAAAAAGGACCCCTACTACGAATAAACACCTACACACAGTATTCTCTGACTGTGACGCTCAGAGGACAGAGAGAAGTCAGGTACTCTGGAGAGAAACACCTGGTGACGTAATAAGAGTCCTGCCCACTGTGTGTGTGTGTGTGTGTGTGTGTGTGTGTGTGTGTGTGTGTGTGTGTGTGTGTGTGTGTGTGTGTGTGTGTGTGCAGTTGGAGGGTCACAGACTTAGCGCTGCTCAGTCTCTCACAGAGTGTGAGCAGAGCGGAAGCACGCGCTCCCCCATCAGTCTACCGGACAGCGGAGCAGCATAGTCCACCTATCCCAACACCTTCACCCCCTCACCACCCATCTGGCCTCATTGACCCGCTGAAGGACGACAGGGAGAGGGAGTCCTGCGGAGAGCAGCAGCAGAGTCTCGTGCGGAATTCTTTTTCTTCTTCTCCTCTGTTTTTGTTTAGAAAGTAAAGCAGTGCGCGCACAGATGAGTCACCGCTGGGGGGTCCACGTCAGTGCGCGGCTCTGCGGGTCTGCAGGGTCTCTGCCCGGTCCGCGTGCCTCGGTCACCTTCTCGACGATGTGTGGTGGTGACGCGCGCGGAGACGAGTGCGCGTGAGTGACGGACAGAGCGTGTGTGTGTGTGTGTTTGTGTGCGTGAGTCTGTCTCATGCAGGATGTCCGCGGAGCTCCGGCTCCAGCTCAGCCGGTCTTCATGACGCTGCGAGCGGCCTCGTCATGCGTCTCGTGCCCGCTCCGCGCGCTCAGTCTCTCCGGCTGCTCTTCCTCTTCCTCTTCGTGATGGGGGTCGCCCCCTCCCCCGCGCTCACGGCCGGATGTCCGGACCGCTGCGTGTGTGACGACCAGCTGGTGGTCCAGTGCGCGGGGCAGGACCTGCTGCAGTTCCCCGCGGACCTGCCGCTGGCCACGCGGCAACTCATCCTCTCCAACAACCGGATCGGTGACCTGCCCGCGCTGCAGCTCAACTACCTGTCCGACTTGGTCTACCTGGACTGCAGCAACAACTCTCTAAGCGAGATCTCAGAGTCAACATTCGGGAACCTGCGGAAGCTGGCTTACCTTGACCTGTCTTTCAACGTGCTGCTGCAGGTCGAGGACCGGACGTTCGGTCCGCTGGCGTCTCTGGTGATGCTGCGGCTGACGGACAACCCGGGGCTGGCAGAGATCCATCCGGACGCCTTCTCGGAGAACCTGGCCCTGCAGGTCCTGGATGTGAGCCGGAATAATCTGACGGTCCTGAACATCAGCAGCTTGATCGCTCTGCCCGCGCTGCGCTCCCTGGGACTCAGCGGGAACCCCTGGAGCTGCGACTGCGACACTGAGGACCTGTGTCTGTGGGTCCGTATAGAGGGCTACAAGTTTCAAGGTGAACACAAAAACACACCGACTTTTTGAACTCAGAGTTTGCTTGAAGTTGGATACATGTGTAAAAGTGAACTAAATGTGTGTGTGTGTGTGTGTGTGTGTGTGTGTGTGTGTGTGTGTGTGTGTGTGTGTGTGTGTGTGTGTTTGTGAGTGCGTGTGCGTGTGTGTGTGTGTGTGTGCGTGCGTGCGTGTGCGTGTGCGTGTGTGTGTGCGTGTGTGTGTGTGCGTTCGTTCGTTCGTTCGTGCGCAAAGGCAATTCAAGGTCTCCTCACGTGTGTCTGTCACTTTTGATCTTTTAGATAATTTGATTCTGGCTAATCCCTTTGGCGGTGGGGTATTACTTTCTTTTATGTTATGGATGCACGCGCACACACACTCACGAACAATCACTTCGGCCTGAGGTGCAGACGTTTCATGATCGAGCCCAAAAAAACCTGAACTGTTCTGCTCCCATGAACCACACAGAGAGAGGGAGAGGGGGAGAGAGAGAGAGAGTGTGTGTGTGTGTGTGTGTGTGTGCATGAAAGACAGCGATAGAATGATAAATGGACCTCGGACTTGTGCAGTTATTTTCTACTCTTCTGAGAGCTTAAAGCACTTTTACACTACATGTCACATTCACACACCGCTGATGCAGTGTTGGGGGTTCAGTATCTTGCTCAAGGACATTTTGTGGCTGCAGGAGCTGGGAATCAAACTCCCCACCTTCAGTTTGAGAGGTGACCCGCTCTCCCACTGAGCCACGGCTGCTTTAATAAGTTAAACATTCTCAAAGGTTTCCTCAGGAGAAACTCTCATCTTTCACAAGCACACAAACGGAAGAAATTCTGCAAATAGACCTACACAAATTATTTTAGATAAAAGACACAAAAACAGAAAATCACAGCATAGAAGTGCCCAAGTCCTGTAGGGGGCATTCTATGAAGCTGGATATTTAAAAAAATAATTTATGGATAAAATCATTCATTCATATTAATTTGACCAGAGCTAACAAAGCTAACAATTAACACTGCTTACAGAGCAAACAGAGCAAACAGAGATAACAGAGATAACAGAGATAACAGAGTCTGCTGTTTATTGCTGGCTGCATGGCTAACTGAGCTAACAGGCTAACAGCTCATACATTTCGCAGCATTGTTTCTAGTGAAGCGATCAGTGTCAGACATCATTTGTCTCTCTCACAGTCTGTATAAACATGGGGGGATTCTCAATGATGTCATCATTGGTTTCTGAAAAGACGTTATGAAGCCCATCGATGCGGTCACCATGTTGGAAATGCTGACTCTACCTAACTTTAGATCAACAAAGTGATGGCGCTGAGGCGGGAGCCTCCTGACAAACAGCTACAATAGGCCAACCTGTCAAGTCAAAAAGATCACGGCCCTAATCATGCAAATGTATGAATATCTCTGATCCTTCATAAAAGGATTCCTGCTGTAAAGGTGAACATTTTAACATGTGGTGGGTATGGACCTTTCACAGGCAGCATCAAGTGGACACTCGAGGAACCTCAGTTTTGTGCACTTCCACAATGTCTTCATTTTTCAATGCCAGATGTTGCTCTTTGGACTTCCCTGTCAAATACAGAGCTGCTATCATTAGCGCCCTCTACAGGCTCCTGAAGATTTCAGTCTGCTGCTGTAAAAGTATGCACTGGTGACCAGAAAAGAAACGAAGCAGCCTCAATATGTGCATGAAGACCTCATGTGATATAAACATTGTTGAACCTCCTGCTCTCTCTGTGAATCTTCCTGAATGTCAACACAAGAAATCTAAAAATTCAGCTGATCTTATTTGGGAGCTGGCAGGAATCAAAAGTTGGGAATGGTACCAAATTAACCGATCTGTATCATCATCCTTTTTTGGTACCCTTCTGTTTGGGTGCCAAGCGTACCGATCTGACCCTAAAGGCTGGAGCTATACTGCACAAAACGTGCCATGTTTTAAATATCCCGTGAGTTTAGAGAGTAATGTCAAGGCAGAAGTAGGCTAGAAGTAGCAAGTTAAACAGAGTGAATGGGGTCAATGCATATTAATATATATTTAAAAACAGTATATATATATATATATATATATATATATATATACTGTGTGTATGTGCATGTGTGTGTTTGTGTCCGTTCTCCGACTGCAGGCTCTGAGTCTAATGTACAGAGATTTCTGCTGTCACTGCCTCTTACTGTGGATGTGAATCAGGTGTACTTGTGTGTGTTTGTTTGTGTGATTGTGTGTGTGTGAGTCCAGTACTATCTCACCCGGATGCTTCCTGAAGGTGTGTGTGTGCGTTGTTGGTGTCTCTCTTTTGATTTTCTTTTTGAGTTAGTCGCTCAGTCTGTCTGTTAGAGAGAGAGACAAACATAAAGAGGATCAGGATATGTTTTGTTTTGGTTCCTGTATGTTTGTTGTAATACCTCTGTGCTCTCTATCTTACCACCATCACAGGGTTTAAAGTAGTTTATTTGATATATGCTGAAGGGTGAAGAAAGTGGGATGAAGGGGGTGGAGGTGAAGAGGGATTAGCGAGGTGGAGGCAGGTGAAGCTTAAGGGAGCCAATGGTGGGTTCACACTCAGGATGGATGGGGTCACACCAGGGTCACACTGAGGGTGGGGGCTTGTCTTGACATGTTGTCTGGTTCAGCATCCTGTGGTTCCTGTTCAGAGAAGAGAAGACAGGAGGAGAGAAATGGGACGAGGGCAGATACTGTTCTGAGGACAGGAGAGAAAGGTCAGGAAAGCTATTAAACGTACACACAGGTACGACACAGGTGAGGGAAATAATTAGACACAGGTGATTGAAGTGATGAAGTAGTAGTGGTCCTGTTCCTTAACTTGTGGTATATGAACTCCATTTTATCAACCCTGACCATTCAGGAAATGACAAAAACAACAGTAATAATAACTGTTACAACAACAGTAACATCAACAACATCACTAGCTCACACTGTAAACTAATTTTTACAGAAGGATGATTATTTTTAAAGATTTAAATTTAGAAAAAGGGTTAAATGTGGGGTGCATGTTCAATATCCAAACATAGAGGAAAAAAAAGAAGCAGAAGAAGGTGAAGGGGGGATAGGGTCAATTGAATTACTAGTTAATGAAAGTGATCTTAGACTGATCAAAGGAAACACAAAAACTGATCGAGATAAACTCTGACAGACAGAAACAGTTGAGTCAGAGACTATGATCACTGACATTAAATCATTTATTATGACCCGACGGATCAATTCATCCTGATACAGACACATCATCAATTATAGATGAGCTTTTGTGTGTGTGTGTGTGTGTGTGTGTGTGTGTGTGTGTGTGTGTGTGTACTCCAGTATATAAACACAGGTCTGAACACACCTTGCAGACAGGTGAAACAAAGAAGAAGGTTACATTTTTAATCGGGTGATCTCATGTTTCAGGTATCAGGTTCATCAAACAACAACATGTTTATAACAAATAAAATGAGCTATAACCATCAGCTTGAGACCTTCCCTAATGATTACCACACAATAATATCAAATATTATGATAACCGCCTCTTAGACAACATTAATCTGAACGTTGACACATATTGAAAAAGACAAATAAATAGAGATGTCCTGATATTTTCAGGGTGAGATGCATGTGGGAATCCAAACAGTCAAATATTTCACTCCAACTTCCCTCCGACTTTCTCCTCTCAGCCAACTCAATTTTCTTATAATTTATTATTATTTTCAAGTTCTTATGACATTTATATCACATGACTGGTGCATTTGTCATGCTCGTGATGAAGCTGCTTCATCATCCTTTCTGCACATCGGTATTCTTCTCCACTCTCTGTTTATTCTGTGAATTACTACAGTTACAGGTAGCGATATAAAGGCAAAAACTGTCATGAGACAGCCGACTCTATTGCATCATCCGCTGCCACTTGGTTATCTTGTAAACATTACAATCACTGTGTTTTTTTAACAAAATGTCCTGCCTCCTTAGACGCTCCTCCCATCAGTTAACTTCATGCTGTGAGGGACGTGTGTTAAAGAGCAACTCGGGAAGATTTCCAAGCAGACTGTCCTGTGATTGGTAGAAATGAAGAATCCCCCCACACACAGCTGACTGTTAAAATCCTCTCTCTCTCTGAGCCCAGATAAAGAATAGTCTCAGGAGTCTTTAATCTGTCCAATCACAGAGGGTCCTCTTCATTGTTCTCTTATCACTCTCCTTCATGTTCTCACCTTTAGCTCCGTGGTCACATGACTGCACTTTAATGAATGTCGTTAGAGTCATAATAATCCATCAGCAGCAGAAACAGAGCCAGAGTCTTCAGCCTTATTATACAGATGTGTTGTAGTGGGTGGATGTGTTTATTAAATAGCAGTGATGTAATATGTGGATGTGTTCATTATACAGATGTGATGGGTGGATGTTATTATTGTACAGATGTGATGTAGTGGGTGGATATTATTATTGTACAGATGTGATGTAGTGGATGGATGTGTTTATTGTACAGATGTGATGTAGTGGATGGATGTTATTATTGTACAGATGTGATGTAGTGGATGGATGTTATTATTGTACAGATGTGTAGGAGTAGATGATGTTATTATTGTTGTACAGATGTGATGTAGTGGGTGGATGTGTTTATTGTACAGATGTGATGTAGTGGGTGGATGTGTTTATTGTCCAGATGTGATGTAGTGGGTGGATGTGTTTATTGTCCAGATGTGATGTAGTGGGTGGATGTGTTTATTGTCCAGATGTGATGTAGTGGGTGGATGTGTTTATTGTACAGATGTGATATAGTAGGTGGAGAAAGGGTTTTGGGTCCTGGGCCGTGTTTGTATTGTGTTTGTATTGTACTAACAGTCCGTCAAACAAGTCTCAGTTCCAGTTTGCTTTAGTGTTTCTTATTCCCATACCCTTGCTCCACTGAAGCTTCGCCCTTTCATCTAAATATGGCCATATGGCCACTCATGCTCCAAAAAAACTGACATGGTGATGTCCTGAAAGCAGAGTGAAGAAACAGACACACACCTCCCAAATCTAAGTCTCTGTGGGGTCAAGACTGACCTCAGCTCATTAACATGCTGCTTGTTATGAGCTGCACATGTTCACACCTGTGCGTAATAATGAGAGGGGTCACCTCTCTGTGCATCAGTGACTGTGTGTGTGTGTGTGTGTGTGTGCGTGCGTGCGTGCGTGCGTGCGTGCGTGTGTGTATGTGTGTGTGTATGTGTGTGTGTATGTGTCCAGCATACACACACACACACACACACACACACACACACACACACACACCGAGGAGATGGTTACAACACCTTCTGGGATCATTAATCGCAAAGGTTATCACTGCACTGTGTGTGTATGTGTTTGTGTGAGCTTGAGTAACTAATCACTTTTTGTTCTTGATATTTTCAAATCACTCTAATTATTCTCCTCTCATCTCTCCTTCTCCTCCTCTCCTGTCCTCTCCCCCTCCTCTCCTCTCCTCAGATGAAGGTCAGACAGTGTGTAGCAGTCCTCCTGAGCTGATTGGTCAGCGGTTGGCGGAGGTCGGTATGCAGCTGCGTGCCGACTGTCACCAGGGTCTGGGTTATTGGGACTACCTGTTCTTCATCGCCATTGGCTTTGTCATCTTCTCGGCGGGCACAGTGTCTGCATGGGTGATGGGCGTGCTAATGGTGCTGTACGAGCGCTACACCAAGAGGAAGAGTGAGGAGCTGGACAGTGACGATGAAGAGGAGAGAGGAGGGCTGGGAGGAGGAGGGGGAGGGGAGAACCAGGAGAACGGAGATCTGAACAAACCAAACATGCAGGTGTGAGGGACTGATGAACTACAGGATGAGGACACAAGGACATTAGGACATGAGAAAACACGGACATAAAGACACAAGGACATGAGGATAAAATGACAAATGAAAATGTGGATACGAGGACAGAAGGATGTGAGAAAAGACATGGAGGACAGGGAGACCAAAGGCCTGTCTCTCCCTCTTTGTGAGAGTGAGACAGTTTGTGAAACTCTCACAATGAAAAGAGCAATTAAGATTATTGACAGCAATAAGTACACACACAAACACACAAACATACACACACACATGCTGAATGTAATAATAACTAATTAACTGTAGTGCTTGTTCATCATGATGGTTCTCTGTGGAGGTCTGATAACAGTGTGTGTGTGTGTGTGTGTGTGTGTGTGTGTGTGTGTGTGTGTGTGTGTGTGTAAACAGGAGAATCTGATCCCTCTGATGGTCAGTGAAGGTATCATTAGTCAAGGGTTTATTTTCTAATGGATTCAATCCATCACTAGATGATGATGATTTGTTCTCAATGTATACATAAAGTGTGCTTAAAGAATTCCACTAGCAGTCTTCAAAGAGCAAAAGAACACCTGTTTTTACCTGCATTCATGTACGGGTGTATTGAGGGGTGTGTCTGTTCACCTTGATATCATTGAATGTTGCAGTTATGTTTCAACACTTCTGACCTCAGTCATCATAAGTCAGGTTTTTATCCAGATGTCGCACAAATTTTATATGAACTAAGAGTAAATCAGTAAAAACAAATTGTGAATTATTTCAGGTTTCTACAAAGACCCCAAGAGGCAGGGGTGGTAAATAATTAAAAATGTAATTTCAGGTGTGTGCAGAAAAGTATCTTCTGAGCATAGGAAAAAAGTTGTGTACAGAATTTATTTTTCTTTAGATCAATTGAAAGTGTTGCTTTTACATCAAATTTTAGTGACTTTAGTGTAACTTGTTAGGTACAGTGAAACTGTAACTCAGTGTAGACAGGTGGACAAGAGCTCCACAGCTGAAATACGACGCCATCAGAAAAATTCCAGTACTGATCATAGCTAACAGGTCATCAAACTGGGACCTGGTACTGATCCTAGCCAACTTGTTGATGGTCACAGGTGTTGTCATTGATGGTCACAGGTGTTCTCAGTGATGGTCACAGGTGTTCTCAGTAATGGTCACAGGTGTTCTCAGTGATGGTCACAGGTGTTGTCATTGATGGTCACAGGTGTTCTCAGTGATGGTCACAGGTGTTCTCAGTGATGGTCACAGGTGTTCTCAGTTATGGTCACAGGTGTTCTCAGTGATGGTCACAGGTGTTCTCAGTGATGGTCACAGGTGTTCTCAGTAATGGTCACAGGTGTTCTCAGTGATGGTCACAGGTGTTGTCATTGATGGTCACAGGTGTTCTCAGTGATGGTCACAGGTGTTCTCAGTTATGGTCACAGGTATTCTCAGTGATGGTCACAGGTGTTCTCAGTGATGGTCACAGGTGTTCTCAGTAATGGTCACAGGTGTTCTCAGTGATGGTCACAGGTGTTGTCATTGATGGTCACAGGTGTTCTCAGTGATGGTCACAGGTGTTCTCAGTAATGGTCACAGGTGTTCTCAGTGATGGTCACAGGTGTTGTCATTGATGGTCACAGGTGTTCTCAGTGATGGTCACAGGTGTTCTCAGTGATGGTCACAGGTGTTGTCATTGATGGTCACAGGTGTTCTCAGTGATGGTCACAGGTGTTGTCATTGATGGTCACAGGTGTTCTCAGTGATGGTCACAGGTGTTGTCATTGATGGTCACAGGTGTTCTCAGTGATGGTCACAGGTGTTGTCATTGATGGTCACAGGTGTTCTCAGTAATGGTCACAGGTGTTCTCAGTGATGGTCACAGGTGTTCTCAGTGATGGTCACAGGTGTTCTCGCTGATTGTCACAGGTATTGTCGTTGATGGTCACAGGTGTTCTCATTGATGGTCACAAGTGTTCTTAGTAATGGTCACAAGTGAATAAAGACTGGTGGATGACTGACAGTCAGAGGGTTAAAACCGTTTCTTTTTGTGACTGTATCCTGTGTGTGTGTGTGTGTGTGTGTGTGTGTGTGTGTGTGTGTGTGTGTGTGTGTGTGTGTGTGTTACTTCATGTTATAGCGTGTATGTGTGTGTGTGTGTGTGTGTGTGTGTGTGTGTGTGTGTGTGTGTGTGTGTTACTTAATGTAATAGTGTGTGTGTGTGTGTGTGTTTGTGTGTTTGTGTGTTTGTGTATGTGTTGGTGTGTGTGTGTGTGTCTGTGTGTGTTATTGATAGCTGCTGATAAAGTCTATAATGTGAACTTAAAGCGTCTTTAGTTTTGTATCATAAAGCAATAAAGAGTTCAAGATAAAAGAGTGGATCAATTAAATTCTGTCAAATTTTATTATAATTTTGCTGCAATAAAAAATCATTCTAACTTTAAAGTAGTGACTTGTGAAAGTTTTATACTGAAATACTTCAATTACAATGACAGATTGTAATTCTGTAACAGCGCCGTGTCTTTAGGTCTTTGTACTTTCATATCGATCTTATAACTGGGTGATTTTGGTGTCCCAGTCAGTGAATTCATATTGTTTTAGGTTGCTTTCACACAAGGAGTTCAATGGACTCAATACAAATTCAGTGGTGACGTTGTAAAATTGTTGCATTTTTTATTTGTTTTATTTGTTTTTCTTTTTCACTGCACTTTGTCAAACTCACCAAAGTTTGTCAAATGTTGTGTACCGTAGCAAGCTTCCACTAGTTTGGGCTTCAGCTCCATCCGGCCGAATGGATCTGGCCTAATGCTGCACTATGACTCGAACGTAAACAACAGGACAGTGGAAGAATGGCATCCAGTATAGCATTTTGTCAGTATTTTGAATTATAAAATGGAGATTAAAAAATATGTTGGCTGTGTCAGGTTGAACTGACATATTAAATGGAGCAATGTGTGACCATATTTAGCAAAGGCATGTGGACGTTCAACTGCAAGGAGAACTGTAGAAATGTTAACTTTAGCCACGTTTTGGCAAACTTATTAACCGAAATCTGGTGCACTTGGAAGCGAACCAGACCCCCAATTTCAAGTGGACCAGAGTTCAGTTCTTAGGCCAACACCAGACTTCATTTGAACATTCACATCACCCCATACTATCTGACAAAGCGCACCCGAGTTCGATTCAAAGAGGTCAAACAGCTTTGGTGTGAATGCACCCTTAGAGGCAAACGTGTAAAGAAGCAACAGTAGCTACACACATTGAAAGTGATCCCGTCTTGCCCATCTTAAGGCTCATAAGTGCTTCCTTTACATATAAGATCAGATATGTAGGTTAAAACAAAGGAATTTGATTTGCTGTACTTTGGCGCCCACCGCAGGTCTCTGAGTGGTAAGACACGCTCATTACCATGGTGTATTGACATAACCAGATCGGGGTCTGACTTGCAGTCTACTGTTTGTTGAACTCTCTCTAACATGAACAAGCCTGTCCAATATTTCCTCTAGTCCGGCTTCTTGCTCCGTCACTCTCTGTTTTCTTCTCTTCTTAGCTTCATCTGTAATTGTCCTCTTCCTCTTAGCTTCAGACTTAGCTCTTAGCTTAGTATCAAATAGAAAAGAGACTGGCTTACTGGCTGCTTTGTAGCTGTAGGCTGCTGTGTGAACTAGTGTAGTTAAGCCATACACCCTTCTCACAAAATGAGCTGGCCCGCTGCCAAAGCTGAAAGCAGGTGACCGAGTTCCAGATTGATCGAAACGTTATAACCCTCACTATTCATATACTCCCACGCGTTGGGATGGACGTGAAACATTGCGTCCTTTGGAGGGCGCTGTCTTTCACAGACCCAGCTTTTCTGTTGTTGTTGCCAGTCCCTGTGCCTGCAGGCGAGATAACATCATATATATATTTAGAGTTCATAACCAACTCACACAATCTTTCCTCTAAAGGTTCCAACATTTTATAAAGTATTCTTCTTCGCTGATCTGGCATGAAGTGCTCAACACCGCCCCCATGATTTCTGTTGGTATTGCAAAGTTTGGTCTGCATCTGTAAGCTTACAGAGAACTTGAAGAAATATGGCTGAAATTAACGGAGTATAGTCAATATGTGCATCGGATGTAGAGTATAGCTAAGCCTTCACGTCGCTGTTACTTTCTCTGATGACCCCATAGAGCTCTATGGTAAAAGACGCCTGTAAACTGGTGACAGGATCAGTTTTAACTCTGTATGATGAGGTCATGATCCTCAAAGGTTTAATATTTAATGAAGTATGCTCCTGCTGAGAACAAAAGATTTATGAATCATATGTAATCACTATGTTAAGAAACACTATTGAGCATGCTCAGTGGGATGTTTTTACACAAAGTAAAGCTGGGAGATCAAACAGTATTTGGAGTGTTTTTTAAAAAATCGATAAAATAATTCATCAGGGGAGGGGAGCGGGGAGGCACAGTGGTGCAGTTGGTGGCCTGCTTTTTGCTCAGGTTTGTGTGTGTGTGTGTGTGTGTGTGTGTCGGGGGGGGGGGTGATTTGCCTCTGCAGCACAGTGCTGGCAAAGACGAGAGAGAGAGAAAGAGAGAGAGAGCTGGAATGTTACAGTGTCTTTTATTCTCTCTCACATTTACTCCTCCCACTTTGCTCCTTGCTTCACACTCTCTCTCTCTCTCTCTCTCTCTCTCTCTCTCTCTCTCTCTCTCTTGCTCTCTCTCTCTCTCTCTCTCTATTGGCAGGAGGAGCAGTTTTATTATCTGCTCACCTCTGCAGGATGGGTCAGCTGGTGCAGAGAGGAGAAGGAGAAGGAGGAGGTTCAGTACAGATACGCCTGTGTGTGTGTGTGTGTGTGTGTGTGTGTGTGTGTGTGAGTGTGTGTGTGTGTGTATGTGTGTGTGTGTGTGTGTGTGTGTGTGTGTGTACAGGATAGATCTAGACAAGACATGTTTAGGCAAGAGAGCCACACCTGATCCCAGATCCAGGCAGCCTCAATCGATCCTGACAGCTGATTGTGTCACCAGGACTCTCTCTCTCCTTCTCTCTCGCACACGCACAAACACTCTCTCACACACACACACACACACACACACACACAGACAACATGCCTTTCTACATTGTGTCCAACACAATTAAATTATAAGCATTTTAAAAATGTAAGTTTATAAAAACCTGTTTAGTTTGTTCAACAGGGACATCATGTTGATATGAAGCAATATTCAGTCTAACACCAGTGTATGTTGTATTTTTAACACACTGACAGCTTTACTTCCTGCTCACAGCAGAACATATAAATAAATATCTTTATGAAAGAGTCTGATGATCAAAGTTTAACCATAAATATCTATATTAAAGAGTCTGATAAGAGAGTTCTGTAACTGTTTTCTATAGTGTTAGTTTAAAGTAGACATGATAAGTGGAGATAAAATGGTTAAATAGTGTGTGTGCGTTTGTGTGTGTGTGTGTGTGTGTGTGAACACATTAATCTCAGAATAGAGCTCTTCTTCCTCTGAGACTAACAGCTCATTATCACAGCACATTATCCAATGACCCCCCCCCCCCCAACACAAAGCACCTCACCCTCTCAGCCCACCTCACCTTCAGATGGAGCCCCCCCCATCATGACACACATCTTTATAAACCCCCCCACCCGACCGCTGATCTGAATGATCTCTGTTTCACCTTTAAAACCACATGACCCCCAAATCATACGACCTCCCCTCCCCTCACAGTCACCCCCCCTCCACTCAAAGTCATCCCTGTTCCCCTCACCGTCATCCTACCTCCTCTCCGTCCCTGTGCTCTCTGCCTCTCGTCGACATCTTTCCTGATTTAAACGTTTCTGATGAGAATCCTTCACCTCAATCTGAGCTGTTTCCCTTATTAACCTCCCAGGGGCTCTCACACACACACACACACACACACACGCCTGCTGTGTGTCCTTAATGAGGTCTAATTTTTTCCTTTTTTACTTCATCTGTAGCCCTTTTCATAGTGCAATTTTGCAAAAGCGATGTAACAAAGCTCCATCGTCATCATGCCCTAAGACATTCCGATTTATTCATTAACAGTGTAATGTTGGTGTCCCAGTCTGTGAATTTACATTTCATCAAGTGAGAGGGAGCACAGCACAGTGGGAGCTCCACATACACACATGCAGACAAGCACACACACAGCACTGTTCTCCCCCACTGGCTCTGCCCTCTACAGTGATCTGGTCCTGCCCTGTCCCTGTACGACTCCATTCCTTTTGTTGGCACAGAGTCCCTCTGTGACATTCACATTGAAGGAGAGACGTCAATAGGGCTTTTGAGTATAGCCACTGTGGAGCTAAGAGTCAAATTTATCACACAAACACACACACACAGTCAGCTGAATCACTCAAGTAGACTGATCACAGAGTGGGAGGAGAGGGAGAAGCTGGGGACAGGTAAACATCCAGTAGAGTCATCATTTAGAGAGAGGAGAGATCATCACTGATTAAAGAAACAGACAAACAGAACTCCACCCAGCTTTATGTGGACAGAGTCCTTAACCTCTCAGCTTCATGAGGGTGGAGTCTCTCACCTCTCAGCTGCATGTGGGTGGTCTCTCTCACCTCTGTGTTTTCATATTAACCTAGGTATATGTAGGCTAGATGTTGAGCATACTAAAAAGGGTTACTCCCCGCTCACTCCCCTTTTAGGTCCCTGTAAACAGCAAAGACTTCACAGTCAAATAAACACATTTCCCGTTTTCAAGACTTGAAAATCGTTAATTATAGAACCTGATTAAAAGTTAACTGTTTATATTTAAACATCTGTATGATAAAATTGTAGGCTATCTAATTTGATAACGTGAAACTTTGATGTAGACTATGGAGGGTCTCCATGACGAACAAGAAAAGGTGTTGAGACCTTTTCAGTATAGGCAGCTTCAGTGCAGACTCACTGTTTGAGGATTTAACAACCCACTCTCACTCACACTCAGAGGTTTTGTGTGGCCGACCCTCGACTCTAACTTCACACTCAGTGGTTTTGTGTGGCCGACCCTCGACTCTAACTTCACACTCAGTGGTTTTGAGTGGCTGACACGACACTCTCACTCCACACACACAGAAAGAGGAAGAAGGAAGTCTGGTGTCAGGCTGCTGTGATGTCATTCTTAATGCGTGACTGTAAATCACCTGCAAGCAGAAGATGCCCCCCCCCCCCCCCCACACACACACACACACTCCACAGTATAGTGATTTATTCACAATAATGAAATCAATCAATGACCACAACATTACAGCCTTGTTGATTTTAATGGTTGTGTAGCTTAGCATTAGCCACATGAGTCAGACCAAAAGCACATCGGACTGCTAAAAAATCACCTTTTTTAAAAAAAATAACACTCATCCTCCTTTATTGTTAACGTATAGGCCTACTTCCTTCATTCCCCACAATATACCTTGGCTTTTTTTGACAGGTCAGACAGATTAAGGTGTGGGTCTCAAAAGACCCTTCATCTTCACGAGTTCTGACTGGAACGAAGACTAGAGACCACAGATCTCCTATTTTACATTTTCTGCACTCGTCTTCCTCATCCTCTTCTTCAACCTCTTCTTCTGTGGTGGAGGTTTGTTTATGAATAGCTATACGTTTATTGTTTATGTCCTGTTTGTGTGTGTTATTCCGTGGCGAGGATGTTCCTCTGAGACGCACCTGTGCACAGACACCACACAGCAAAACACGCAGAGGCTGACAGCGGTGAGAAGGGCTCACCACCATAGGCCCACAGGCGGAGCGGCCGGTTCCGCATGCGGAGGCTCCACGGCTGACACACAGCCAACTGCTGCGACGTTTGACACAGGAATTGAAAATAAATGTGTGGTGAGTGCAGATAAAGAAAGTGGTGGTATAAAAATGGGGAGAACTGAATGGGTTGAGGCTAGTACAGCTGGTCAAGTGGAGTCTGGCGCAACAGAACAGGTGAAGGCTGCAGAACAGGTGGAGGGTGGTAAAGCAGTACAGGTGGAGGCTGTTGATAAGGAGCTGCAGTTTGGTGTTGGGCAGCAGCCAGAGCTGGTACAGGCTCAGATAACAGTCAGGTGACTAAAGACTAAAGACTAAAGACTTGCACCTTTTTCTTATCTGTCATCGATGTCTGGAGGACTCTGAGCTTCACTTGACCACCTGACCCGAGGCCTTTGATGTGGATGTTTTCTGGAGCCACTGTTTGATAATGATTTCCTCCCTGACACCACCGTCTCTTCAGCCATCTCTTCAGCAATGCTTTCATTTACGCAGGAGTATTGAAGCTGGGCCATCTTACAAGGATTTCCATGGAGAGACTGGCAGAAGTGACAGGTGTACGGTCAACCAGAATGCTACAGAACCTGTTAGATGGAGTGTGGCAGTCTCTGTCAGTGCCTCTCCGGGTTTTCGCTCAGAGAAGGTCTGGCGGACCGGTGGAGTGAGGGACATGAATATGTCTTTGCTTCCCTTAATGTGAGTCCAGAGGTGCGGGAGTGGAGAGAGGAGAGTGACCAACTATTATCCCTAAAGACTCTGAAGGTACTGAACCGTCTTCTTTTTTTTTTTTTTACAGAAGTAAGAGAGTCAAGATGGATAGAGGTTTTTGGCCCTTACTTTTACTCTGATGGCAGCTGGCAGGTCCTGTTTAAGCATCCTGTTGAGAAATGGATGGCTGACATCCAATGGAGGGTTATACATGGAGCAATAGCTACAAACAGACACAGAGCTCACTTTGACCCTGGCACTGGGGAGGGTTGTCCTTTCTGTTCACCGCCAGAGACCTAAGACCACTTAGTGGTGTCCTGTCCCCGTTTGGTTGATCTATTTAAAATGCTGCAGGAGTGGGTGGGGGTTTGGGAGCGGTTTTCTCTGTTCCCCTCTTTGTCTTTGGACCAAAATATACTCCCAAGAAATGCAAACTCTGGTTTTAATACATTTCATTTTTGCAAGTGCCAAGCTGGCATTCTGGAAATGTAGAAAAAAAACAGCTTGGAGTAGGCTGGGTGGACCCATTTGTGAAATTGTTCTTGCATCATTATTTTGAAATAGCTATTTAAGGATTTCATAGACTGTTTCATAAGTAAAGTTAGTTGGAAAGTAAAAAAAAAGTTGTCAGACTGAACTGAACAATAAATGAATGTTAGTGATGTTTGACTGAGAGTTAATGTTAGTGATGTTTGACTGAGAGTTGATGTTTGAGATGTTTGACTGAGAGTTTCGGCAAGGTTACTACAGGGCAAATACACTGGGGGGCGGGGGGGCTAATTAACTCCACGCTCTGCGTCTATGCAGCAAACTGAAATGCTGATTCAGTAAACAGCCTGGAAGGGAGGCATGCAGTAAGAGAGCGCGAGAGGCAGAGAAAGAGTATCTAGCGAAGTGATGGATGGAACGCTCAGAGGGACAAAAAGTATTAAATGATGGAAAGACAAAAATAATCCAAATATCAGAAAAACATGATTCATAAAATTGTTTTTGATTTTAATAAACTGAGGAGATCATTGGATTCAATTAAACAGTGACATCAGATTACCTACAACCAGTGTTTAATCTGAGCACTCTGTGCGTTTTATAAAGAGAAGACCGCCATCTAGAGGTCAAACAGGGGAATGGACCAACACTGAGACTACTGCAGAGCAGCAAAGAAACCACGTCAGTGTGTTTTTACACAAGAAGAAGGAGAGCTTAATGTGTGTGTTTTATGCGTGTGTGTTTACACAGGGATCCTCTAAAAAGTGCAGACAATGTTTTAAGATTCAACACAATGTTCACAGATTTCAACTGGTCATATCAACACATTTCTTTTTTCTGTGTTGTTGAAGTTATTTTGAGGAGTACTTTTTATAAGATCTTTATTAGATTTTAGTCAGATCTTTATTATATCTTTATTAGATATTTGTATTAGATGTATATTTGAAATGTATTAGATCTTAATTGGAACTTAATTAGATTTGTAATAGATCTTTATCAGTTCTCAATGTGATCTTTAAAAGATCTTTATTTATTTTTTACATCTCTATTACATCGAACAGCTGAAGAGAGATTTTAGAGAATTATCTCAAACTAAATAAAGTGGTTTAGTTAAAAACTGATCAGACAACAGTTAAACTTAATGTTTTGGTGTGTTTGATGACGTGATCGTCTGCATTTATTGATTAGATTAAATGAACATTAGAATCAGAACTTTTTTCTTCCGTCTTTTTTATTGATTTGTGTCTTTTATGCCCCCACTTTAAAAGCCAACAGAACTGTTTCAGAAAGTAAATAGAGTTAAAGCTGTTATGGTACGGACACGTGATGTAAAGACAGAGAGCTGAGATTTAAGGCAGACAGGAGATACAGGTAGACTCCAACACTTGTAGTTTCTGTGTTTCAGTAAAAAGGAGCAGAAATAATGTGTAGCCAAGGGACTGATGTGTAGAGTGAATTCAGTGTTTGTGTGTAACCATGATCACACAGCAGAAAAAGTTCACCTTGTACCTTAAAAGCAGGTTCACTGACTCTCACAAGCTCATCAGAGTTTAAATAAAGTTTCATTTGAAGTCCATCCAGCAGAGAGCACACATGTTCAGTCTTCTTCCTCTTTGTCAGCCGTGTCCGTTCAGCGTAATCTGAGTCTCAGCGGTCTGATCGGCCCCTTCTTTTCTCTGCAGGAAACCCCACGACCTCAGCAGAGCAAGCCGCTCAGAGGGAGGACAGGAAAAGTAGTCCCTCTGTCTCTGAGAGTATGTTTCAACTGGCGGGACGATGTTTCTGTAACTCCAGTCCTGAAGACACAAAAGACTCTGATTACTTTGATTTATCTCGATTTGAATGCAAACATGCAGTCAGATTAACTTCAGGGAAATTTAGTATCACAAACAAGAAGCAGGTTTCAAAATGTTGTTCTTTGATTTGAAGTTGGAATTATTTCAGTTACTCCAAATATGAGCCGAGCTTCAGCTAATGACAGGTGTGATGATGGTGTGTACCTGCCAGTGGAGGTTGAAGGCCTCCAGCAGCTTGACCCGTCCCTCCCTGCTCGGCACACAGTCTACAGGAAGAGGCTGCAGCATGTCGGAGCCCCCCCTCACATCAGCAAATACCAACAGAGCTCTGATTGCAAACCAGCCCCCAAACCGAGGGTGGACACACACCCCGAACATCTTCTACAACACACACACACACACACACACACACACACACACACACACACACACACACACACACACACACACACACTAATTATTTCATAATGGTTACAAACAGTTTTTAATCTAGGTTTTAAATAGTTCATAAAAGTTAATTATTCATTACTCTGTCTGTCCACGGCGGCTCTATAATATCACTCTGCTGGTAGTAAAATGCTCCTCCGGACACATGGGCCGCTGTCTGAGCCAGAAAACGAGGCCTCCTGCTGGGCATCAGCTCATAGTCATAGATCACCTCCACCTGCTGCCCCGGAAAACACTGAAGACAGAGAGAGACAAGTCACAGATAAATATGAAGTCATCAGTTTGTACTGCGATGTCATACAGTAAACCAGTCAGAAATTAATCCTCTCTGTCTATTTATGTTTAACAATATGTAACATATGATAACATAATCACAAACATGAACAGGCATACAATGTCTCACACACAGCAGAGGACACACCCTGTCTCACATACTGACCTGAAACACAGCAGACGACACAGTCTGTCTAACGCATTGATCGATAGGGTCACACACACCCCTAAAGGCCTGTCCCTCCATGAAGGGCAGGAAGGCTTTTTCAAACATGGAAGGAGTGCTGAAGACAACAACGGCCAAAGTGTCATCAGGATATGACAGAGCCAGGGAGGGTGGCAGAACGGCATTATACCAGCCAACCTAAGAGGCAGACAGGTAGAGAGAGAGTTTATATGAGCCAACCTGAGAGGGAGACAGGTAGAGAGAAAGACAGTGTTATACCAGTCAACTTGAGAGAGAGAGAGAGACAGACAGGTAGAGAGAGAGAGAGAGAGTTATACCAGACCACCTAATAGACAGACTAGTAGAGAGAAAGAGAGTTATCAGTGTTTCCCCTAGGTTTACAGCGTTGGGGGGGTGGAGACAAGCTGACATGCCGACACGGCGACACGACGACACAAACACTTGAAGGAATCTTGGTGTTCATGCGTTACTTTTAATGACAGATGTCCTTTTCTATCAGAAAGGTATCCCTAAATGACGTCTTTCCCTGATTTCTGACTCTATCCATTATCCTATCCCTACAATAAAGGCACAAAAAGCCCCCAAAAAATAAAATAAAATTAAAAAATGTTTTTTTTTATTGACCTTCAGGGGGGCAGGGGCGGCCCGCCCCCCCAATATAATGGTAGGGGAAACACTGGTTATACCAGCTGACTGGAGAGGCAGACATGTAGAGAGATAGACAGCAGTCATCAGGACAATCGTTTCACTTAGGCTTAAAACACTGTAGTGCATATCGCAGTTTCTACATTTATCTTGTCTGAAATAGTTTACATGGTGACGTCATAAAATAATAAATTATCTGAAATACTTTACATGACTCTTACTTTTTCTTTAACCTGCTGTTCATTCAGCAGGTGGCTGTGTTCAAGTGTGATTTATTTTAAAAAAGTATCTCTGACGCTACATTAAAGAACATACACAGCATTAGATATAACCAAAACACAGCATGAACTTTAACATTAAACTTAACCCACACACAGCATTACATATGACTAAAGATAACCCACACACAGCATTAAATATGACTAAAGATAACCCACACACAGCATTAAATATGACTAAAGATAACCCACACACAGCATTAAATATGACTAAAGATAACCCACACACAGCATTAAATATGACTAAAGATAACCCACACACAGCAAAGAAAATGAAAACGCATACACACCTTGAGAGGCTGAACCTCAAAGCCGAGTCCGGATAAACTCTCCTCCAGAGCTCCGGTTATTTTTTCCACACTGTCTGAGGACGCCGCCATTGCTGCTCGCAAACACAAAGCGATGGATTGTGGGAAATGTTGTTCTTTGGCTAACCTACGCCAAAAATGATTTCGTTTCCGCCATAGACTGTTTAGATTTTATAGTTTCCACTGCCGCTGACTTCTCCTTATTAAACAAACAGCCTAGACTTAAGTGAAAGAAATCTTAATTCTCTACAAGTTTGTTTCATGGTTAAATAAAGGTTAAATAATAAATACATATCTACACCAAGAGGACAAAAGACAAAGTCCTCCAAGTTTGCATAAATAACATAAAACGAATGTATATCAATAGTACATTACATAAAAATAGATAATATAGCACACCGTGATAAAGAGCGCAATAAACATAGACTGTCACTAACCCTCATTACTTAATAACTACATTACCCTGAAGACGTCTGCGGCGGCGTCTTTACGTCATCACGTTGCTGTTACGGGCTCCTTGATTCAAAAGTGGAGTCGTCAGGTTTTCAGTGAGTACCCTGATTAGCAGCTAACCTTAACGATGTTTTTCTTCACTTTAAATTGGTTTTAGTCTTTTTTTTTTTTAAGTTGGACGTTTATTTTATTTAGTAACAATTCATCTCACACATACATATATTAACGTAAAGGTTATAAACACCGAGAGAAACACGTTACCGGACCGCTGCTGCTATCTGCCTTTAGCTTGTTAACAACATTAAGGTGTTTAACGTTAGCCCCGCCCCCTTCACGTTATACAGTAAACAGGATAATACGTGTATTCTACTGTATAGTCAAGAGTTTAACCACCTGTAAAGTCCTTCAGCAGGTGGGCCAGGTCTGGGCAGGTCACTGGTTAACTGATCAGGCATCCCACCCTGATGATCAGCTGATGTTTGAATCCTCTACTTGTAATTTAATCTGCTCAGTGACACAGAATGCAACCTCACACACCGGTACAGATACTGATGCACCTGTCTGAGGTAACACCTCTGTCAGGTATTCTGTGACACTCTGTCAGCACACACACACACTTCCATTAGAAGTAAATACACACACACTGTGTTTGTGTCAGTTCCCTGAGTCATGAGCTGGGACCGACAGGTGAGCTCCCTCCTCTCTGTGGCTGATGGCAGCGTGGCGAAGATGAGGGTAAGTACCGTCAAAACATCTTCATCGTATTTAACATGAATATACCTCAGTGGGTCTCACAGTTGACATTACCTGTGTACTAGTGCTGTCGGTACTGCAGCTGCCTGAAGGTGTCACTAACTAACAGTCCACTCACCTGATTCAGAAACATGTTAAATGTATATAACCGTATTAACAGTAAAAAGATGATCAGTGACTGGCTGTGTTTTTTTTGTCTTTTTTTTGTTAGGAGAGACTGGGATCAGGAGGGGAAGGTGGGTCAACTGTGCATGTGTGTGCATGTCTGTGTGTCTTTGTGTGTGTGTTAAATCAGTCTGATTTGATTGATCCTCCTCTTCCTCGTCAGATTTGTTTCCTTCAAAGGAGACGATTATTGATTCTGATCCGGTCCCCCCCACTCCTCCTTCTCGCTGCCAGCTCCAAAGAGAGCGCCCCCTATCTGACAGCATTCAGTGGTCAGACGTGGCTGCTCTGCAGTTCCAACTACGGATACAGAGACAGGTGTGTTCAGAGAGCACTGTGTTCATAGATAGGTGAGTACATAACAGTTGTGTACAGAGACAGGTGTGTTTAAGTGGTGAGTGGTGAACCAGTATCAACAATGTCACTGGTATTATGTTCTTCCATGAAAGCGCAGCTTGGATTTGTATCTCCATTATAACAGGTCTACCTGATTCATGTTGAAATGAGCAGTTGTAAACACTGTAATTCCCTATGGCGTCCTTGAAAATCTCTCCTAATTATGGCTTCTCTAATTTGCTGATAAAAACATTCTATTTCCTAAAAATTCTTCACAAAAATGCCCCCTGTTATTATGATGTTGAAACACTTTTGTTGTGAAAGAGTCTTCTTTTTCTTAAGAACGTGTTCTTTCAGCTTAACACATCTCTGCAGGAGAGAAACAAGAATTAAAATCACAGATTCAGTAATAAGCTACAACATACACAACAGCACAGTGACTTATAAAAACATCTTTCTCTGGTCTTAAGCACAGAAATGATTCTAGTCAAACAAGCTTCTTTGTTGGGGAGAATGAGGGCCGTAGTATGAATATATGTTCATATGTGCAATCCCCTTTAGTACTATAACACCGTAATGTAATATCATTACTGCAAAAAACAGCATACTGTGATATGAATCCCAGGACATATCGCCCACCACTAATGTGTGTACAGAGACAGGTGTGTGTGTGTATAGTGATGTCATCACTGAGAGAATGTTTCATGTCTTTCAGGAGATTCAGTCTCTGACGCAGAGAGTCATCACCATGGAAACGGAGAGATACATTCAACGCAGCCTTATCCAGAAACTACAGGGTAACCTGTTGCTGACATCACAGCTACACAACTTCACACTGACAACAAGCTCATCACATACACTGTATATGAGAAGTGGGCAGGGCTACAGCATGGTCACCCATTGGTCTGTAGAGTTCTCTTTAAAATACTGTAGTCTATTTAGTTCACAGATAGAAATTACACTGTCTCTGTCCTAGTTGACAGGTAACCATGTCAGTGACTTGTCATTCACAGGCAGCCCTGCCCTCACTCCTCCCCTCTTTCTGGTTTATTGACTCTGAATGGGACTATAATTTACTAAATTAACATTTTAATTTTTTGATCAGAAGTGAACATCTATGTCTCTCTCTGTTTCTCTCTGTTTCTCTCTCTCTCTCTCTCTCTCTCTCCCTCCCTCTCTCAGAAGAGGTGCAGAGGCTGGGGAACAGGAGGGGGGAGGAGTGGAGGACGGAGGTGGTATGTGAGCTCAGCAGTCTGCGGGGACAACTCACAGGAGCCACATTTCTAGGCAACCTGGAGGACAGGTGCATTATGGGTGTAGCTGTGGGGTGGGGTGGGTGTGTCTTTATAGAAAAGACCTTATGAAAGTGTTCTTGTGTTTCTTTAGTTTGAGCTCAAAGCTCCAACACCAGAGGAGCGACATAGACCTGGTGAAAACACAGCTGAGTGAGTGTCTCTCTCTCTCTCTCTCTCTCTCTCTCTCACTCTCTCTCACACGCTCACACACACACACACACTCACACCTAACAGACACCTCTCCCCTGTTACCCCTCTGTTACAGTCTCTGAAGACAGCACAGAGGGGGGTCACTTAATCCCCCCATTTGTCCTCTAATAGGGCTTTCACACTTGCAGAAAACTCCTGAAAAATTCCTGATATTTCCAGGACGAGCTGCTTGTTCAAACAAACAGCCAAAACTTTCACTCGGACTTTATCTGGAGTTTCTCCTGCCAGTCCCAAGTGAGCCGATGTGAGAACGCAGCAGGATATTATCCGGAGAATTCACCTGAGCCTGTATCAGAATCAGAATCGTGTTTTATTGCCAAGTACATTTACACATACAAGGAATTTGACTAGGTGTATTGGTGCTAAATTAATTAATTAACAAGGAAATAACGCAGAACTAGCAACAACTTAAATAATACAGTATAAGAAGCTATTACAATATATGAAATATAATTTAAATATGTAAAATATAAAAAATAAAAGACACAAAATGTACAAAAGGTGCAATGTAGTGGACTATGATAAAAAAAAAATACTAATAATCTTACAGTGTATATAACCTACTCAGTAGGAGGGGGTGGTGATGTTTATGTCCTGTGACTGGAGTCACTGCATAGGCTGTCTATACGTGGCCACTAGGATCTCCATGCACACAATTAAATGGCTGCATTATGTTTTGTTCGCCAGTATGTTTTTCTCCGCACTTTTGTTGATATTGTGATTCCGTTGAACTACACATACAGTTGATATGAAGGCAAATATTCTCAGTATAGTGTCATATGGCAGACTCTGTTGCTTTGTCCGCTACTTTCACATCACGTCTTACCTCTGGAGACACCCCATCCCCCCTCCTGTCTGACAGGGATAGTCTCCCACTGTGTGGTGCATATGTGAACAGCCAGATCAAGAGCGGTCCTCCTGATATTATCTATATATTTATCTAGTGCATATGTGTAAACAGCTTGAGACTTTCAGAGTGAAGGAGATAACTGACAGTCTGAAAAGGGTCAGTGTGCGTTCTGTGGTCTAACAGGGGTGCAGGAGGAGGAGCTTCTCCACCTGCAGAAGGAGACCAGAGAGAGCAGGAGGCAGGGACAACACACCTGCAGGGTAAATACACACAGTAACACACACACAATATAATACACACACTGTATATTATACAGTGTATGTTATGTTAAACAGTGGGTAACACACACCCACACACTATATAATACACTCACATTGTAACATTGTTTCAGCACTAGATAATAAAAAAAACACTGTGCAGCACTGTTTGTAGATTTGCCCGAGGCATTTGTCACAGTTGACCACTTTTTGCTTTTGCAAAAACTCCATTATTTAGGGCTTGATAGCAATAGTTTAAAGTGGTTTCATACCTCTCTGATAGGTTCCAGTGTGTCAAGATAGGTGATGTCAAGTCCTCTTTTCTCAACATCACAAAGGGAGTTCCCCAAGGTTCAGTGCTTGGTTCAATGTTGTTCACCATTTATATAAATGACATGACCACTTCATTACACATCTGCAATCCCCATCTTTATGCAGACGACACAGTCCTTTTTACATCCTCAAATATCATTCATGATGCAACTGAAAATCTGCAGAAAGTTTTTAACCTTTTAAAAAATCATCTGCACAGCCTGAAACTGGTCCTGAATTGTGCAAAGACTAAATGAATTATATTTTCAAATGCAAGGCATTCTGACTATAGCAGTGTTCAGATTCCTTCTTGTAATAATATAGTAATCGAGAGAGTGCAATATAAATATCTTGGTATCTGGATAAATGAAAAACGTACTTTTAAAACACACATTGAAAATCTCTTACCTTAACTTAGAAATAGAAATACATCTTGCTCCCCTTCTTTTACTAGGAAAATAATTATTGAGGCAGTTTTCCTTTCTGTTCTTGATTATGAGGATCTTATTTACGGACGTGCAGCTAGCACTACTTTAAAACCTTTGGAGGCAGTGTATCACTCTGCACTCATTCTTTTCTGGAGACATCTATGGGACACATCATTGTCTTCTGTAACTGGTCTGCCTGCTCTTAATATTAGAAGAGACATTTATTTATTTATTTATTTATAAAGCCCTTTTAAATAAGCTTCCTGCGTATCTTTCATCTATGCTTTGTTTTAACGAGGGTAGCCACAATACACAGTCGCAGTCATGGCTCACCCCGCAGGTTCCTAGAATCCACTCAGAGTTAGGAAGGTCTGCTTTTAGTTACTACACACCAAACACTTTGAATTTGCTTCAAAGACATTTTAAGACAAACACATTATTAACACTGTGACAATTCCAAGTTTTAATTTCTGATATTATTGATTTGAACTGTTTTTGCTTTTAACATTTTAATTGTTCTTACTTATTATTTTTACTCTATTTCATTGTATTTTCTTGCCTTTTAACTAAATGTACTGTTTTATTCTTGCTGTTCTCTTGCTTTATCTGCATCTTGCCTCTTTTCTATGTACCTCGTAACATTGCAAATGAGGGTTCTCTCTCAATGTGTTTTCCAAGGATTTAAATAAATTAATGATGACATTGTTCAACACATGAATAATAATAATATGAATAAATACATAAATGAATAATACATACCAGTAAAACACACACATTATAACTAACTGAATGTGTGTTCATCTCTCTCCTCTTTTTTTGTCTCTGTGTGGTTCATGTATGTGTTGTGTGTGTACTTTGTGTTTGTGTTTGCTCAGACTGTGGAGCAGATGACTGAAAGCTTCAAGTCTCACAGCTGTGATATGACAAAGAGTGTTTCTGACACACACCGAGAGGTCCAACAGATCAGGTGTGTGTGTGTGTGTGTGGTGTGTGTGGTGTGTGTGGTGTGTGTGTGTGTGTGTGTACACCAAACGCATTAATCAATACATTCAAACAGGTCAACTGTGTCACAGCTGAAGGAGGAAATCAGGACTCTCAGAGAACCTCTGCTGTCAGCACACACACCAGGTGAGACCCACACATACACCAGGTGAGAGACACACACCAGAGACTCACTCACTCACACACACAGTAGAGTGTAACTGTTGTGTTGTGTTTCAGGGGCGTCCCCGCTCCTCTCTCTCCCTCGCAGAGGACTCAGACCTGAGGTGGACTCAGACATGGACTCGGACGATTTAAGTCTGACGCCGAGTCTTGATGAGGTGAGCTCAGATGACCTGTCCTGGACTGACCACAGAGACCCTACAGGTACACACACACACATACACACACACACACATGCCAAGTCAAGTTTTTTTTGTATAGCATGTTTTAAACAGCCTCAGCTGACCAATGTGCTTTATGGAATCAGCATCATTAAACAGATAACAAACATATTGAAATCATGGAGATCGCAGTAAAACATACTAACTTTTAATACAATACACAAAACACATTTTTTAAATAAAATATTGTTTTAGCTCATTTCAAAGGCCAGGGAAAAAAGGTGGGTTTTGAGCTGTGCTTTGAATGAATGTAGTGAGTTAGCGCCTCTGATGAGGGGAGCCATTTGATTCCACAAACAGGAGCCTGCAACTGAAAAGGTACAGTCATCCCTGAGTTTCTGCTGAGTCAGAGGGACGACCAGGAGAGACTTCTCATAGGACCTGAGTGATTGTCCTGGGGGCGGGGTAGGGGATGAAAAGTTCTGATTAATAGAAGGGGTCTAAACATGGAGTGACTTAAAAACAAGTAATTTAAAAATAAACTTTTAAAATGAATTCTAAAATCAACAGTGAGTACCTGTTAAAAATCTGGCAGCAGCGCTTGCACACACACACACACACACACACACACACACACACACACATACACACAGTGGTTGCTATGGAGGTATGTGACTGTTTTGTCCTCCTATCAGATCTTCATCACAAACACCTGAGGGATCAGTCTGGACCCTCACACCGGTCCACTGCAGATCCACACCTGCAGGATGAGAAGGAAGATGATGATGATGACGATGATGATGATGACAACGATGATGACGATCTCCATAACAACATAGTGAACCTTGATGTGGTATCTGACCTGAGTCTGAACGATCTTTGACCTATATTTCAGACTTTTTGTGTTAATTGATCACACCAGGGGCCCATTTCTGAAAGAAGGTTCAACAAACCCTCAGTCTAATCCTGAGCTCTGAGTTGATTTACTCTCAGATGGGAAACTCTGAGTTTTTGGTTCCAGATCAGCAGATTTCAATTTGTTAAATCAACTCTCTCTCGGGTTTGAGTGACCTCCCCTTCTGAAACGGATAACCGTTTCCCTCATTTCAGGGTTTCCCTCATTTCAGGGTTAACGGACTCAGTTTGCACAAAACCTTCTTTCAGAAACGGGCCCCTGATGGCTGCAGAACAGACCTGTTGTTGTTATTGCTCAACTGTATTTTACCATCGCTGGTCACTCAGAGTGTCCATACAGATGATGTATGATGTTCGCATCATATGACTCATGTAATGTTTCAAAGTTGTTACCTTAAAAATATTACATCCTGCATTAAAGCAGCTCCTCTCGAGATCTCTGAAGATTTCACACAGATAAAACATCACATCTGTGAAAGTGCTGTTTCTCTGAAAAGAGGCTAGAGAAAATGACTGCATAAAGTGTTAAAAATGTGAGTAAAGGTTTGTTCATCAAGTCATCAAGACGGAGAGAGATAGAGAGGGGGACATTGAATTAAAGAGGCGAAGAGACAAAATTCTGTTTCCTTCATGGTCCTCCCTCCTTCACTAGGATAAAAAGCTAGACAGATACATAGATACATAGATTTGTATTTAATATGGACATCACAATTACATTGTACAAACAAGATGCATTGTTTGCATGTTTTAGCACACGCATCCTCAACACTTGTCCACAGGCCTTAAAGAGGTATTGATCCATCAATCTGTGGGTGTGGCTGTGTTATTCCTCAGGCTGTTGTATGTATGTATGTATATGATATATCTCATAGCCACATGGGGGTGCTGTTAATCTATCAATGGTCCTGTGTGCAGAAGTAAAATTTAAAGGTCTGCAATGGTTCTTGTTCCTGGTGGTTATTTTACGGCTCATGCTCAAACTTGAAACTCATCTTTTGAAGAATAAAAAAATATGTTTGATGTAGCGTTCTGTTATGAGTCTATATTTAAACACAGTGTGTTTTGTTTGAGGTTTAGAATCAGACTGTTGTTGGTTTCCTTCGTTGTTAAAAATGTTATAACTGTTGTGTTACAGCACTAACGTGTTCAATTTCAGATTCCTGTGAGAGCTCAGCCTTACACAACCTGCATGTTCAGTCAGTGTCTCCTTTTACATACAAGTAAAGCAAATAAAAAAAACTACATGAGATCATTATGATAATAACATGATTAAATATATTATTGTAAGTTATTAAGAGGTTTGTACAGGGCACTTTTAAAAGGACATGTGACCAAGCAATGAGTCTTCATCATCTTAATCAGCTTCATCATCATCAGTGCTGCAGCTTCATCATGTCAGAATCACATTTAATTGGACAGAGGGAGAAATGATTCAAGTGTTATTAATGTGAGAGAGAGCCACAGTAAAACCACATTATGCAACAGCAGTTATTTGACCTAATGATAGAGCTTTAGGACCCTAGACTGTAAATAAAAATTATTGTAAAGACTAATAATAAACTTATTATAATGATCTAATGAAAACGTAATAAGAGAGTTGTCTTGTTTAGGTGCTTGTCTTGTGGTTATATCAAATTAAATGTCAGGTTATATTTATAATGTTAAATATTTGGGTGGAAGTTGACAAGTTGGTTGGAATGTTTTTTTCCCCATAGAGCGTGAACGCAGCATCAGCTCGGTGACGGGTCTCCGAGCATCGTCAGACCGTCAGACCGCCGCCGACTGAAAGGTTGGAAATGTCGATGCTCTAACCCACATCCTGATTAAACGCAGGCCCGCTATCAGTTAGTAATATTTTAACTCCGTGTACACGATGTTTTAATGAATATTTCCGCCTCGTTTGGCTACAGTCGGTGCTAGAACAGCCTTACATGTTCTGCATCGTTAGCTCGTTAGCTGTTAGCATTGAGGCGCTAGCTGTTGCTACAGTGTTTTCTAATAGCAGGTTAGCGTCCGTTAGCCAATGTTAGCCTCCCGGTTAGCTTGTCGTGTCATGGTTATATCTGTGATGCTTGGTGGCTAACGAACACCGTGCTCCGGTAAAATAACATTATTTTGTAAAACCGTGTCGTGTTTATCGTTACCGGGGGGTTTACCGGAGGCTGAACGTGCTGCTCTCTAATCATTTGACAGCTCCGTGTCCGCGGAGACATGGACACACCGGGGAGGACCACACCGGCCGCCCTGGACTTCACCGTTGAAAACGTAGAAAAGGTGTGTATGTGTGTGTTTGTTTGGGTTTGTGTGTGTGATCACAGCAGCTATTACAGTGAAGGTAGCTCTACATGTTGTGTTTCTATTTGGAGGTGATGTCAGTGTGTGTGCAGACATACATGAAGCTCAAATGTCCGACGTCTTTGAATGAGTCCTGAGTGATGATGTTAGCTCTGAAGATGCTGCGTGTGTGTTTGAGTTGCAGGTTGATGAACTCCCTGTTGGGTGCCTCAGTCTCTGAGGATGGGAGATTGGGTGGGGTGCTGGTAGTATTTTTTATTTCACAATTCCTTTGTCGATGCAAACACATGTTTCCATGCCACTGAAGCCCCTATGTACATATAAATAATAATATGCACAGAATGTAAATATAAATGGACAGCATCCCTCAGCCTCCTCCCATTAGACAAGATGAAGTCAAAATATCTCCATGATGATGCTGACATGTTTGTGCTGTAAGTATTAGCTGGAAGAGCTGCGATATTGACAGAACAGAAACACAGCTCCCCCTGCTAACTGGCTGTGGTGTAGGTTGTAAGCTCCGCCTCTTCCATGTAAACAGATGGGACATGAGTCAAACTCAAAAATCTAAATGTGCGTGCGTGATAAGACTGACTCAGCCTGCCCGTTCAGAGTGTGATATTTACGTCCCTCTTTCACTCTGAATGTCATGGAGATGACAGATGGGGGGCGAAGTGACCAACGTTACACCGTAAATATATCAATATGGATGTATAAAGACATGATGAGGTAGGTGCTTCTTGAGGGCAGTGTTGTGAAATCACACTCAGGAAAAAGGCTTTAGTGTGTTGATGGGGATGATGGTCCCTTGTACTGCCTGTGTTGTGTGGGTGTGCGTCACACAAACAGCTCTTTGTTCAATCTGATAAATAAAAGCAGCACGTTGCCAGTATGTTATATTAATGTATGTATGTTGTACATCTCTGCTCCACATTATTGCTGACTACCTAACTTAAACTAATAGTTTGAAGGAAACATTAGCTCCTTGCTTACAAAGTACAGAAGGAGGATTGTTGATCAGCGGATTCAGATGGAGCAGAGGCATCATGACACAACACACTGATATAAGCTCTGACAGTACAGGTTTGGATGATACTGTGTGAGTTTGTGTATAGTGCTGGTCTATATTCCCGGAACTCCTCCTCTGACTTCTCTTCCTGCTCTAACTCCTTCTCCTTCTTTAACTCCTCTTCCTTTTCTAACTTCCTCCTCCTCTTCCTCTTCTGCAGGCTCTCCATCAGCTCTACTATGATCCAAACATAGAAAATAAGAACCTGGCCCAGAAGTGGCTAATGCAGGCTCAGGTCTCTCCTCAGGCATGGCAGTTCTGCTGGGCCCTCCTGAGCCCAGAGAAGGTACACACACACACACACACGCGCGGACACAATCACAAACACATGGGAACACACACACTCTCACACACAATCTCTCATTCTTCACCCCCCAGGTTCCAGAGATCCAGTACTTCGGGGCGAGCGCTCTATATACAAAGATCTCTCGTTATTGGTCGGACATCCCGTCAGATCAGTACGAGTCTCTGAAGACTCAGCTTTTCTCTCAGATCGCCTGCTTCTCCTCTGGCTCCAAGATGGTTCTGACCCGCCTCTGTGTGGCACTCGCCTCTTTGGCGCTCAACACTATGCCAGAGGCGTGGCCAGGCGCCGTGGCAGAGATGGTGCGAGTGTTCCAGGAAGAGGGGGGAGGGGTGGATGGACGGGCTCGCTGCCTCGCTCTCCTGGAGCTGCTCACTGTCCTGCCAGAGGAGTTCCAGACCAGCAGATTGCCGCAGTACAGGAAGGGACAGGTACGTCTGACCCCGTCCCCAGTACAGGAAGGGACAAGTATGTCTGACCCTGCCCTAGGTAGAAGAAGGGACAGGTAGGTCTAACCCCGCCCCCTGTACATGAACGGACAGGTACGCTGACAGGCTTTAGCGTAGCTCCTACCTGTTAACCAGTTAACAAAACGACAACTCTAGGGCGCAGTGTATCTTACTGGCGCCATCATGGTGATGTCAGAATGAGTAAACTCATTAATCAAATGTATGGTGCACACATTGACTTAATTATTGCTCTCTGCAGGTTCGGGGGGCTCTGGGCAGAGAGTGGGGATCGGTGTGTCCATTGCTGCAGCAGCTGTTGAGGAGGACGGACAGCCCTGGGGCAGTGAAGGCTCGCGTGCTGCGCTGCCTGTCGTCCTGGGTGCTGCTGGATGTCCCCCTGAACGAGAGCGAGGACCTTGTTCACGACTGCTTCAGCGCACTGCCCGACCCCGAGCTGTTCGACACTGCCGTGGAGGCCATTGTGAACGCTGTGTCTCAGCCCGACTCCCAGAGGTCAGTGCAGATGTGTGTATGTACCAGTGTGAGGACCAATATGATCAATATGTGGTGCATGTCTTCACTGGTTTCACTTGTTTATATGGAGAGTGAAGGTGGAGATGAAACTGAACATCGGGGGGGTGAAGGGGCGAAGGGGCATCAGGAGGATGTAACATGGGTATGATAACAGCGAGGGGGTAGCAGCGTTTGTCGGTTGGCTGCTGTTGCTATGGTAACAGAGCAGGGGAGAGATGTCATCATGTCCTGGTGGATTCAGAATGGCAGGCCCCCATTACACCCCCCCATATAGAGGGGGGGAGGGGAGGGAGTAAACCTCTGCTCCCAGTCACACACTGATGTCATGTGGGTAGGGGGAGGAGGAGCAGATCCTCCATAACTACAGCCTCCATCTTTAAACATCTGCAGAAACTGCTGCTTCACCTTCACTTCAACTCTCTGTCTGTCTGTCTCTCTCTCTCTCTCTCTCTCTCTGTCTGTCTCTCTCTCTCTCTCTCTCTGTCTGTCTGTCTGTCTGTCTGTCTGTCTCTCTCGCTCTCTGTCTGTCTCTCTCTCTCTGTCTGTCTCTCTCTCTTGCTTACCTCTTTGAGGCGATGCTATTGGTTCATTTTCATCTTGTTGCCAGGCAACCTATTTCCCCAGTCTCCCTGTATTGCAGTAATAACCGGTGAGGGGGTTAAAGAGGGAGACAGAGTGTGTTTAATATCAGGAGAGAGGGGGAGTGTCCACACACATCCACCCAAAGAACTTATATCAAACAATCAGAAATAAAATCTTGAGCTGAGTATAACGGAGACTTCTGATTGGTCAGAGAAGCAGCTCTTTCAGGTGTCTGATCTGAAACTTGTACAGGTGTAAGTCTCTGTGAGGTCCAGGAACCCATGGGGAGCTCATACTTATTTCAAGTAGTGGTCAGTATTTGTTAAAGAGGGACTGGATTCATTTTCTGATAACATTAATATGACCAATGGAAGGATGGTTACCTGCTGATTTATTACTCAAAATCATCCCGTTAATTCAGTGGATATTTGTACCAATCATTGAGAAGTTTATGATGGCACATGAAAATGAATAGTAATGTTGAATTATATAAACCAAAACAAGTCAGACACATTTTTTTCCCTTAATTACTGCAACAAATAGGGAGTTGCAGATACTGATAATTGACGATATTTTCCATCCCTCAAAAATATGTTACAAAAAAGTTAAAGACTTATGATGTACTAGCTCGCTCCGGTTAATAGTATATAAGATGTGGTAATGATATTAATAAAAACAACTAAAAACAGGTCTTATTCATTAACCTAAAGTTGAGTCATTCGAGTAAAATGACTTGAGATCAAAACTATTACGACAGCATTTCAAACTAGCCTTGGCAGGCTGTATCTTGAGTCCAAAGTATTAAAAGGTTGTTTTTGAAACCATCTCTCTCGACTGCTTGAACTGGCAACATATCCTTTGCAACATAATTGGTGACAGCGTTTGTTGTTTCTTGCCATCTATTGCCCTTTTTGCTGAATGACTGCCAAAGTTTGTTGATTGTTAGCTGCTCCGTTGTGATCGTCTTACTGTCGAAGCTTTTCATATTCTTCGTATTCTGTGCATTAGAGGTAGGAATCACCAGAGTCCCCACGATTCGATATTATCGCGATGCTCGAGACATTGCGATACAAAATATTGCGATTAAGCTTTTTAACTGCATATTATGCCGACTACACTAAACGAAATCAAGAACTGTTTTGTCAAATTAGAAAAAAATCTCAGTCTATTCATCTCACGTCAGTCTTTTTATTTCTACACAAGGGGAGTCAAGCCCACAGACAGACCAACACTGATCAAAGTAAAACCCTGTAAACCGTGCATGCACCTCACAATGTGAACTGTTGGTATTTCAGTCTAATCCAACTTGAACATGAATTCTTAACAATGCAACTTGTTCAAAATGAATTGTGCAACCCGTTCAGCAGTTAAAAATTAAAAACGCATATCTAAAATATCATAGTAAAAATATCGATACTTGGCCGCCATGACACAATATAATATCACCACACAAAATATTGCGATACTGTGCTGTATCGATTTTTTTCCCTCACCTCTACTGTGCAGTGGTTAATTTGCAGATGATGAAACAAGTTATTTGTCTGACTCTGCATGTGTTCTTTTCGCGCATGCTCAGAAGTCTGTCCTTTCACACCATGTTGCACATTGTAAAAACAACAGTTAAGATATATATTAGCTTAAACAATGCATATCACACACTCCAAATCCCCCATGTATCTCAATCATGAATAAATACCATCAGATTTATCGATCCTTACAGATCCACGGATGTGTATGTGTGCGTTATTACTGTCTCCTAGAGATGCTTTTATTTTGAAGCAGCCGTATCAGTAAATTGGGGTTTTTGAGCTTTAGCAACGTAACATAACTCAGAGGTCTGAAAATAAAAACTTCAAACCACAGATTTAGTTAGAAGCTTCAACGTAGCCTGCTAAGAGTTGAACACACAAGGACTTAGTCATAGTGGCTCATTTTTAATCAATACATTGATCATTTTGCCCCTCAGGTTTAGTTGCAGCTAAATTAGTCCTTGTGGAAACAGTGCTCTGGAGACTAGCCAGCCTCAAAATAATAAAGTAAAATCACTGAAATACTGTTTAACCTTTTTATGAGAGACACAAACAACGTGTCAATATTTTCTTTAGTAGCTGAAACATTTCCCTTCATAAAATAGCCTTTTATTTAAACATTATAAGCCTTGACTATTGAATTGTACGTCATCACACAATGCTGTTGGATTAAAAAAAGGGCTGATATTTAAAATAAAAAATAAAAAAAAAGTGGGGGTAAAAAATATTCTCTAGTCTCTGTTTATGCTTTTTAATCCTATGGACAAATGAAGAAAATGTTATCTGGTTTGGATCTTGTGTATTGTAGATAAAATACACTACTTGTTGGTTTTAGAGATGTTTTATATATCATAATACAAGTTTTTGTCTTGGGCTACAAGACTATCAACCTCTGTAGCACGAATGCTATGGGCAAAAAAAGTTAACGTGTGTGTGTGTGTGTGTGTGTGTGTGTGTGTGTGTGTGTGTGTGTGTGTGTGTGTGTGTGTGTGTGTGTGTGTGTGTGTGTGTGTGTGTGTGTGTGTGTGTGTGTGTGTGTGTGTGTGTGTGTGTGTGTGTGTGTGTGTGTGTGTGTGTGTGTGTGTGTGTGTGTGTGTGTGTGTGTGTGTGTGTGTGTGTGTGTGTGTGTGTGTGTGTGTGTGTGTGTGTGTGTGTGTGTGTGTGTGTGTGTGTGTGTGTGTGTGTGTGTGTGTGTGTGTGTGTGTGTGTGTGTGTGTGTGTGTCTCAGATATGTGAACACCTTGCTGAAGCTGGTTCCTCAGGTTCTGGCCCTGCAGGATCAGCTCAGAGAGGCGGTCCAGAGCGGAGACATGGAGACCTGCCACGGGATCTGTCGCATAGCTGTCACGCTGGGAGAGAACCACTCCAGGTATGTGTGTACACTGATTGTCTGCTCCTCGTCCATGCCTCACACTCATGAATGATGTTATTGATTGTTTACCTGTCCCCCTTCATACCTGTGTGCGTGTGCAGAACTCTGCTGGAGCAGGTGGATCACTGGCAGAGCTTCCTGGCTTTAGTCAACATGATCATGTTCTGTACAGGGATCCCCGGTCACTACCCTGTCAACGAGACCACCAGCTCACTCACACTTACCTTCTGGTACACACTACAGGTAATCTCTAATCTGTAGCTACAAATCAAAAACAATCATCTATAATCAGTCTGAAATCAAATTCAGTTTAACCTGTCACACATCAACACGTTCATATTTGATGAAGATTATGGTTATAATAAAGACGATGATGACCATAATGCTGATGATGCTCCTACTCTCCTTCCTACCCCTCAGGATGAGATCATGTCCTTTGAGTCGGACAAACAGGTGATCTATCTGCAGGTGTACAGGCCTGTCTATTTCCAGCTGGTGGACGTTTTGCTGCATAAAGCTCAGTTCCCCTCAGACATAGAGTATGAGTCCTGGTCTTGTGACGAGAAGGAGCAGTTCAGGATCTACAGGTGAGAGAGTGTGCATGTGTGTGCGTGTGTGTCATGTTTAAATATATGCAGTTATAGAGCAGATTTTTTGTGCATGATAAACATGTGTGTGTGTGTGTTTTCAGGGTAGACATCTCGGACACACTAATGTACGTGTATGAGATGTTGGGGGCGGAGCTTCTGAGTAACCTGTACGAAAAACTGGGCAGATTGCTGACCAATGAGCAGCCATCGTCCTGGCAGGTAAATCTGTCCCCTGAGCATCTCTCAGTTTGAACACTGAGGGTGTCATTTATTAAGAATGGATTACAATTATGAATGAAATGTTATGGAACAGTAAGATATATGATTAAATAAAACATTTATTTTATTTTAATTTTAATGATTAATTTAACCCACATGTGTTTTTGACTCTCTGACAGCACACTGAAGCGTTGCTGTACGGCTTCCAGTCCATCGCAGAAACCATCGATGTAAATTATTCTGACGTGATCCCCGGTCTGATCGGACTCATCCCCAGAATCACCATCAACAACGTGCAGCTCGCCGACACCGTCATGTTCACCATTGGTGAGAAAAGTTAAAGTGATGAATTAAAAATGAAAACTGATTAATCTAAAGTTAAAACTGATGAATCCCCACCACCTTAGGTGCTCTGGCGGAGTGGTTGGCCGATCACCCGGTGATGCTCAGCAGTGTGTTGCCTCTGGTGCTGCAGGCTTTAGGGAATCCGGATCTTTCTGTTTCTTCCGTTTCTACACTGAAGAAGATTTGTCGGGAGTGTAAATATGACCTCCCTCCATTCGCCTCCAACATAGTGGCCGTCTCACAGGTGTGTGAACACAGGTGTACCTGTTTATTGCCCTGTTGATACTAACATCGTGCTTCACTTGGACAGCCAATGAAAATCTGCTTAAACTTTTGTTTTTTTTACATCTGACACATATTCCTGTTGTCCAGAAATAACAGTCACTGGTTTATTTGAGTTATTTTTAGAAAATCTGTGTATTTTTAGTTTTTCTGAAAGACGTCTGATTCTGGTTCCTTTGCAGGAGGTTCTCATCAAGCAGATCCACAAGGTCAGAGTTTGTCTTTACATCCTGTCTGACTCTCTCATGATGATGAGTGTGTGTTGTTGTTGTGTGTGTGTGTGTGTGTGTGTGTGTGTGTGTGTGTGTGTGTGTGTGTGTGTGTGTGTGTGTGTGTGTGTGTGTGTGTGTGTGTGTGTGTGTGTGTGTGTGTGTGTGTGTGTGTGTGTGTGTGTGTACTGTGTTAACAAAGCATTCTTCTCATCTTGCAGACCAGTCAGTGTATGTGGTTGATGCAGGCACTCGGCTTCCTGCTCTCTGCTCTGCCTGTGGAGGAAATCTTAAGAAACCTGCACTCGCTCATCACGCCGTACATCCAGCAGCTGGAGAAACTGGCTGACGAGACGGTACACACACATACACACACACACACACACACACACACTAACAGACATAAAAACACACTCAACAACACACACACATTAACACGATTGGATTCTGGCCAATAGGAGCAGGCTGTGAGTCTGTGTGGTGTCACTGCAGAGGAACATTTCTCTGCAGGACCAGATTGGATCTGACACACACACACACACACACACACACACACTGTAACAGTAGGTCATTCAGTTTGTTTTGAGGTGCTGGAGAGTCTGATGATTAAAATAAACATAATTAAGTTTTCTTTTGTCTACTGATCTCTTTAGCGTCTGTAAAATAACCACACACATAGAAACACACACACTCCGTCCTCTCCTGTTTGACTCTGGAATGTTTTAGCATTACGTCAGACAATCAGATCAGGTTCTGTCTGCAGTGGACAAACGGTGCCCCCTGGTGGAAATGGCTTGCATGTGACATGACATACATTATAATTTGCTTTGTTAATTCTCAAAAAAAAAACACAAATGAAAGTGATTGATTAGAGTGTTATTGATCATGTTTCTGTGAGCAGCACGTGGAGAGCTACCCACTCGTCTGTTTTTTCGTGTTTATCATGTAGAAAATCTGAGCGTTGATCAGTTATTACGCAATGACTAAACGAGATTGATTTACGCTGACGTTTGGTTATTTATTTGTTTATTTGTCAATTTTCAGCCAAATCCGTCCAATAAGTTAGCAATCATCCACATCCTGGGTCTGCTGTCCAACCTCTTCACCACACTCGACATCAGCAAGCAGGATGACGAATCAGCTGACGGATCAGCCCCACCTATTAAGACATCTCCCCCTCCACCTGGGCCAAACCCGGTTAGTTTCCTCTCACACCACACAGAGACGTTCTCCCTCCCATCATCATCTACAGTGTGTTTATATTTCATGTATGGACTTGTAAATATAGTGTTTAATGACTGTGTGAACTTCTAGAATTACATTTGTGTATATTTATTTACTTTGTATGTAATGAGATCTGGGCTGCACAGTGGTGCAGTGGTTAAGACGGTTCCTTGATTGAATTCCTGTTGGAAATGAGCGTTTCTGTGTGGAGATGTTCTCCTGTGCAGCATGAGTTCTCTCTGGGTACCCTGGCTTTCTCCCATAGTCCAAAGACATGCTTGTTAGATTAATTGATGGCTATTCATTTCCTGTAGGTGTGAGTGGAGCTTGTCTGTCTTTACATGTCAGCCCTGTTCTGGTAACCAGTCCAGGGTGTAATCCCGCCTCTCGCCCAATGACAGCTGGGATTGGCTCCAGCCCCCATGCAAACACCGAACAGGATAAGCAGTACAGATAATGGATGGATGTTAATGAGGTCTTCTTTGTTTACAGGTGGTGGTTGTTTTACAGCAGGTGTTCGCTCTCATACAGAGCGTGCTCAGTAAGTGGCTCAACGATTCGCAGGTAGTGGAGGTGAGTCATCGACGTGAAATCACATCCTTTAACATGTCTTTTTAACCAACCACTCACGTGATGTCATGCTTTGCTGTCATGGTGTTTCTCAGGCGGTGTGTGCGATCTTTGAGAAGTCAGTGAAAACTCTTCTTCATGACTTCGCTCCGATGGTTTCTCAGCTCAGCGACATGTTGGGACAAATGTACAGCACCATCCCTCAAAGCTCTGCCCTCGACCTCACACGACAGGTACACACTCACACTCACACACAGACAGAGGTACACAGTGTCACACTCACGCAATCTCTCACACACACACACACACACACACACACACACATACACACATAACAAAGAATAAGGTCTTTTACATACTCTTGTAAAGTTGCTTGTGATAACATTTTTTATGACTTCATGCTATACAAATATAGATTGATTGACACACAGGTGCACCCGCAGAAAGAATGTTTTAGTGATACACACATAGTGTTTATTGTGATGCTTGGTCATGTGAGAATTTGTATTTAACACACCTGTGTATGCCCTGTGATTGTGCTGGGCAAACATGAGGAAGCTAAGGGCGAAACGCGTTGTTCGCTCACAATAAAATATAGTAAAGTTATTTTCTGTTTGCCACAGACCTTTGATTTATTTTTCAAAGTATTTTATGGTGTTAATGAGTCAAGTCTCTGCTATTTCAGATGGTGCACATCTTTGCGAGTGAGACGGATCACTTCCCCCCAATCAAGGCTCTGTTTGAGCTGGTTACCACGGTAACACTGTCCATCTTCCAGCAAGGTAGGGGGTTCAGTGGGGGAGGGGCTTAATGTTGTGATCATGTTTGGTTCTCAGAGTCCTGCGCAGGTGTTAAAACTGTGGAGTCAACAGTGAAACAGTGTTCACACTGTTATTATGATGGAAAGAAATATAGAGGTCAGAGGTCACTGAACGGTATACAAGAGGTCAGAGGTCAAGTTTATTTTTTCTTTATTAATTTATATTTATAATTTATATTTTTTCTTTTCTAGTCTAGTCAATGTATTAATTTTAATTTTTATCAGAGGGGTTTTAATTAATACATTTTTGAGAATGTTTTAAAATTTTATGTTAAAATGTGTATCATAAACGACTTTGATGTTATGAAGAATATATCAGAAGGTTTTGTGTGACACAAACTTGAATTAGATGTTATGATCCAGATCGACGGATCTGGGTCCTTGTAGCAGCGCTGTTGACCCCCCCCTCCCCTCCTTTTACCTCCCCCCTCCCCGCTTTGTCTGGTTCAGTAAAGGCTGCCTCTCCTCTCCTCTCGCCTTTAAACTCTTTGTTTTCTGAGCAGGTTCCTCTCAGTTTAGTCTCAGGGTCATTCAGGGTCTTATTTGCCCTCTGAACTCGCTCTGTATCCTCTCCGGGTGGGTACTGAGCAGGAATCTTGTTTGGATTGTGGGACCAGGAATGCTGGGCGCTCACTACAAACGTTTGTTTTCTGTTGGACTAACCTCCTACATAATTTAAAAACAAGCTCAAAATCCAGTAGTAGTCTGAGTCCAGCACCAGGATGGTCCAGATCCTGATCCTCATCCTGATACTGATTCTGGTCTTTCACTGTTATTCAAACTGAAGGGTTCACCTTTGAAGGGGGATCATAAAGATCAACTCTGATTGGACCCTCTGCAGGACTCCTCCCCTCTAAGGCAGGAAACAAGCTGGTTAAAGCTTGACTCCTGTGGTGCCTCCAGGAGTGGAGGTCCAGGGGGTTCATTCAGGTCGGGGGGTAGGGCTGTCACAATAACCACAAAAATGAATTATCGCGTTATTAACAAGCTAACCATGAAGCATGGAGGCAATGGTCACAACTGCACGTGAGGTCTCCTAGACCCCACCTCCATGTTAAGGCTGAAACAATGGCAACTGCAGTGGTACCTGAACCCAATGTAAATTTGCCCATTAGGAACATTTCGGCTTTCAGCCAGATGGAAAAAGGAAAACCAGCTAATTTGAATGATGCAATTTGTAAAATCTGCGCCAAAAAAATCGGGGGAAAAAAGGAGACGCATCCAATTTGAGGTCTCACCTCCCAAATAGTAATAGGGAATGTTTTTGTCACTCATTGATCCTCGACCAAATATTCTTGCTGGCGGGCCAGTTGCAGACCCCTGAGGGTCCCTGAATCACAGCTGTGGGAATTCCTACCCTGTGACAGCCCTACCTGGGGGTTCTTCCAGGTCCAAGGTGGTCATTCAGATCCAGCGGGTTAGTCCAGGTTTAGTTTCAGGTTCAGGGTCAGGTTCAAGTCCGGTCCAGGTCCCTCCTCCTTCAAAGGGTCACAGTAACAGAGGTGCCTCCTGGGTTCCCACTCTGTCCAAACCTCTTTAGTTTGTTTCTTTTGTTCTTTTTCTCTCGTTACTTCTTTCTTTGTTTCTTCCAGACGGACTCATGTCTTTGTCTTCTGCCTGTTTTCTTTTGGTTGGTCTGTTCTTCAAAGACTCTGCCAAAGCTTCACATGCCCCGCCCCCTCCCCTTCGTTCCTTACTCACGTGTGAATTATTTCAATGAAATACTTTTGAGTTCTCTTTTGTTTCCACATGACTGTTGAATCTATTCAGTTGCTGTTTGTATATTATTCTTCTTCTCTTATGATTTGTTAAGTTTCATCTTTATTATATTTTAGGACCCAGGGATCATCCTGATATTGTTGATTCATTTATGCAACTCCAAGCTCAGGTGTGTTTTTGTTTCTTATTTCATTCACTTTGGGTTTCTCTCTCTTTCTTCCTCTTTCTCTGTCCTATTCTCCCTCTTCTTCCTCCTGTTCTGATTACTGACAGGCAAGGCGGTGGAATGAAACATGAGGAGAGTGTTTGAAGCCGTCCAGTCAAACACTTTAATTCTAACAGTCACCTCACCACAAAGAGCCTTTAATTAAATAATAATGCTGAGTCGCTTGTCAGAGTTTAATAAGTATAAGTAATTCTTAAAATTTTCATTTTTCCCAATCAGTAGGTTAACATGAAGTTTGAAAAAGCTGATTTATTGTGTCAGTGTAACTAAAACTGGACTTTAAAAATCCATGTAAACATGTTAGTCAGACTGAAATTGCACTAAGTTGTTGTTTTTTCAAAGGAGGACTTATACGACTAGATGTGGTTGGAGGTCAAATTACTCTCACATGTAAACACCTCCAAAAGATTACTGGCCTAGGTGTTCTGAGCGTGCTACACAGTTCCTGCGCCGCGCTTTGACCGGAAATAAAACAGCATACATTTGTAGAAGGAGTCATGCTGTTGTCTGTCTTCAGATATCACCATAAGCTAGAGGAATAGCGTACTTCCCATTTGTACCAAGAGTTAAGTTTAGAGTACATACAAATTGTACAGAGCTGTGAAGTTTTCCGTCTTTTCACTGTTGGACACAACCAGTTTGACACTTGTTAACTTGTTCTGTAGAGAAGTCGGACATACTTTGGTCAACTAATTGATTCTTCCCTGGTGCCAGGTAAAAGTCAAGATTTAAATAAAAGTAAATCACCATGAGAGTTGAGCAAGAGTGACAGAGAGTGAGGATGAAAACAGCTCAACCAGCCAACTGAGGAAGAGAAGGAGGAAGAATTAAATTAATTAAAAAACTAATTCTGAAGAAATGACTGTACTTTTGCATCAAATCGGTTCATTTTCTTAATTGGAAAAATAAATTCTTGTCTGTTATTCTCCAAATCAGTAGTAAAGTTCCTGGCCCAGTGGTCACAGTGGGCTTAATCAAGAGGCAAGCTTTTCAGGCAAGCAATGGGAATTTCAATAATAGAATTTTGGCTGGACCATATGAAGTAGTGTGTTATAAAGCAGTCAGGAAGTGGAGGAATCTTTGGGTTTGGCCAGCACCTCTGGAGTTCCTCAATGTGTATTGCACAAGGTTGGAGCTGTTCAGGCTGATGATGGAGGAAAGCATTTAAAAAAAAAGAACCATAGAAAGCAGCTTCTTCAAAGGGAAACATCTACAACCAGCTGTGATATGATAAATTGAATGGTGGCTTATTGTGGATTTATCAGCCTTGCTGACACAACCTGTCACTGTGATTTCTATTGATCTCCTTGCTAGAAACAAATACAGTAAACAAACAGAAACAGAGCGTCCTCATGAGTGGGTTACCACCTGATGGTTAATTAGCAAATCAAGGCCTCCACCCATCAAAGGTCTTTAATAGCAGTTCTTAACCATCAGTGATAGCAGGTAAGAGAGATGGTTTGCAGTCAATAAGGTAGGACAGCCTCAGTAATGTTGTTGTCAGCCTGCAGTTACCCTGTAGTTCACTCTGCTGTTAGCATGCAGCAACAATTATTGCAACATCATCCGTCAGCGCTTCCCCCAGGTGTTAAAAGGCACAATGGACATCTACCATGGTTGTCCTTTTGGGTATAGGAGGACCACTCAGGAGTTACAAGCAGAGCAAAGTATGTTTCAGGTTGAGCCTCTGTCCTTAACCTGTGCCTAGTACCTTAACTAAGAGGGCTAGCAATGGAGCCGTAGATCCTGAAACACTTAGCAAAAAGTCCAATTAAAGTAGCCCAGACTGTTTGTCAGTGTTCAAGAGAAACACTGAAAAAAGAGTCAGCTATTCAAACTGAGAGTTCTGGTTGTAACTAAGATTCTACGTGTTTTGGATTACCAGTAAAGTGAGACAAAATATAATTTTATTCAATCCTGTGAGCCAAATGATGATTTTGGAAGTGATGAAGGCTGCTCAGAGAGCTGTGGTTATTTTGTCCACTGTTAGAGGTTCTTATATTTCTACAGCTCTTTCTCCACATCAGGAGAAACAGCAGCAGCATCGTGATGACACATTTCAATCGCTGTGATTCTCTCCATGAGATGATGATGCGACGTTGTGGTCTCAGGTGACTGATTAGTCCTCTGAAGTCATCCCAGCCCAGAGCCAATCAGAGCCCAAATGAATTAATATTCAACTAATATTAATCAGCGGAGACAAATTGGCTGATGGCTCTTCTGTTTGATCTTTTTGTCTTCATTCTTCTTCCTTTGTTTTCTATCTTTGGATAGATCTGACCTCCATCTCTCTCCCTCTCTCCTCCATCCTCAATGAGTTCATTATTATAAGATTCTTTGTATTTCTCTTTATCTGCACATGTTATTATTACACATTTCTGTTGCATATTCAATCCAGTCCAGAAACAAGGAAAAGTAATGTTTCTAAAAGAAAACCATTGTTACCTTCAGTTGGACTTGAGTTTGATTTTTAATATTTGTTCATTAGACTTGCTGAGCCGATCATCGGAGGGTCTCTGTTTTACTTTGATATAAACTGGCAGGCCGATCAGTCCTCAGAGCTTTACTGCTGTCAGATCCAACTACCAGGCCGAGCCAGTACTGTTACTGCAGTATTGTTGATGCAGTACCTGCTAGTGCAATATCTGTTAATGCAGTATTTGTTAATGCAGTAATATATAATGCACTATTGTCTGTTACTGCAGTATTTGAAGGATGTTATGCAGCAGTGACTGGTTCAAATCCTCAGAAACATTCTGGGTTTAATGTCTCTCTCTGCTCGCAGGCCCTCAAACGCAAACCAGATCTGTTTCTATCTGAGAGTCTGGACGTGAAAGCAGTTTTTCACTGTGGTGAGTGACACACACACACACACACACACACACACACACACACACACACAATGTGTACAGAGAACAGATTGCAAATGTTTCTCATTGATCTTTCTGGCCTTTTCAGGAATTCTGTCACTCAAGTTTCCTGAAGCTCCGACTGTTAAGTCAACGTGCCTGTTCTTTGTGAGTGTGCTCACACACATCAACACACACCTGTCCTAAGTTCGTCATTGAAAAATGCTGACTGTCTGCTTGTCTTTTCAGACTGAGTTGTTGCCTCACTGCTCAGATGTTCCCCCTTTGGCTCGAGTGGTGCAGGAAGATGGGAAGCTGCTGATTACAGCTGTGCTGGAGGTGAGAAACCGTGGCACACCAACTCTTCTTGTCTAGTTTAATTGAGTCCCTCATGATTAATGTTTCTTTGTTACTACGGTATAATCAAGTAGCTGATGGAAAAGGTTCCGGTGCTAGGTCGCTGTGGCAGTAGGGTAAGGGCGCGGTCACACTGGCAATCCGTACCATGCCCAAGTACGCTTCAACCCTAAAGTCCAGTTCGTTTGATCAGTGTGACCGCTCCATGCCGTGCTCAGGCACATTACACTTCCTTGGCTTTTGCACACTTCAGAGAGGTGTGATTCGGGAAGGTACCCTTCATGCACGAGCACAAGCATGCGGGTAAACAACGCTGACAGCCTTCATTATGGAGAAATCCAGAGTTGCATGGCTGTATCTGACTAAAATGACTCAATATAAGCCACAAAGTAGCTGTCGTGTTCTCTGTGTTGTTCTCCGATGTGCGGCTGCGGTCTCGGCCTCGCATCTGTTTCATTTTTTAATTTATTTATGGCTGTATCTGATTAAAATGACTCAAAATGACTTAAAATAGGCCGCAAAGTCAGTAAAGTAGCTGTCATGTTCTCTGTGTTGTTCTCCGATGTGCAGACACGGACTCGACTGCGCGTCCCTTTTTTTTCTCGAGTCCGCCTGTTTGTAAACTGAGCACGCTTCATAATAACATAAAGCATGCATGTGCTGTATTACGACATCATGTACAAGAGGTAATCGTGCTTAGGTACGGGTTGATCCTGGTGCAGTGTGACCGCGGGCCGTGCCAGCCAGTGGGGGAATGGGGCAGCAGGGGGCCAATCATGCTTGAGTACGGCACGGTACAGATTGCCAGTGTGACCCAGTCTAAGTCTACCCAGACATCCCTCTTCTTAACAACATTTTCCAGCTCCTCCTTGGGCATCCCAAGGTGTTCCCAGTCTAGATGAGATATATAAGCTCTCCCCAGGGTCTCCTCTCTTTTGGACATGCCCGGCAGACCTCCAAAGGGAGGGGCCCGGGAGGATCTTATTCAGAGGCCTGAACTTTCTCATCTGGCTTTCTTCTTTGAGGCTGAGCATAGACATCCTGCAGAGGAAACTCATTCAGCTGTTTGTATCTGTGATCTCAAAGCTTAGCAAACTCCCTTGCTCCCACAGAAGCCCTGCTAACGTAAAGAGCCGGTCTGCTGTCCCACTGCCGGGCAGAATCCACATTGTTCCTTCTGTTTCAGAGGTTTGACATGCCGCCGGAGTCTCCTGTTCTGCTCCCTGTATCTAACTTTCACAGGGAGGCTGAGTAGTGTAATACCCCAACAGTCGAAACACAACCTTTTTTTTTTTTTTTAAAGGGACCATCATCCTGGTCTGCCATTCCACAGGTACACGAGACACTGATGTCCAGATCCTTCAGCATCTCAGGGAGAATCTCATCCACACTAGGAGCTTTTTGTTTACCTCAGCATACAAGTATAAAAGTACAGATCTTTTAACCTGCCTACTTTCGGGGGACGTGTTGGTTGGCTTCAGGACTTCCTCAGTGTTCCTTCCACCACCAAATGATATCATCAGTCCAGGCCAGCAGTTTTCCACCCCTGCTGAAAACAGCCTAAGGCAATCCCTACCTTCCCCTCCTGAGTTGTCTAATTGCCAGAACTAGCTTGAGGCTGACTGAAAGTCCATATCCAACGCCTCCCTACTAGCAGCCGCTCCCACTATAGAGGGTCTGGAAGTCGTCCACTCGGACTGCATGTGCCAAACCTCCTAGAGTGCATGAGAAATTCCTCTAGAGATGGGAGTTGAAGACCAGACAGGGGCCTCTCTCTGATGTTCTGAGTTCACCCTCTCTACACATTTAGGTTCAACAGATCTGTCCGGCAGTCTCCTCTGTTTGTTATGGCCAATCCATAACCCGCCCAGAAGTCTAATAAGAAAGAACCACTGAGTTTAAGATAAGGCAGAGCGTTCCTCCTAATCACCTCCTCCATGTAATTCCATTACTGCCCACATGGAAATTGCAGGTTAAAGTGAAGCTTTACGTGACATGGCAACCTTTGTGCACATTGATTCTAGGAAGGAGGGGGAGACAGCTTTCTCCAATGTTTTGAATTTGGACTGCAGTACCCATTTTAAACGCTAGTTGTTGGGGTTACATATTGCTCCTTCAATGAAAAGCTAAACAAAGAGGCATTCATTAGGACACATAATATCCGGCAACCACAGCACATTTGGCTGAAAGTCGCCATTTAACATGTTTACTCTTCAAAGTCCTAGCCGGTGTAACTGGACCTTTTTTGTTTCTAGCTATTAAAATATTTTTATTTTCGTTTTAGCAGAGTACCTCAAGTTAAAGTTTCATTTTTATTTTAACAGAGTACCTGATGTTTATTGTTGCCATCCTCTGCAGGGCATTGGGGGCGGGGCTTCTCGGAGTCTGATGGATCAGTTTGCAGAGGTGTTGTTCTGTCTGAACAAACACTGTTTCTCGCTGCTCGCCATGTGGCTGAAGGAGGCTCTGCAGCCTGCAGGTTTCCCATCATCACGTGTCACTACAGAACAGAAGGAGCATTTCTCTCAGCAGATTCTCAGGTAACACAGCTCATCTTACTCTAATGAACCATACACACACAGTCCTACACATACTTACCTGTTCTCTCTTGCTCTGCCCTCAGAGAGCGTGTGAACAAGAGGAGGGTGAAAGACATTGTGAAGGAGTTCACACTGCTGTGCAGAGGACTCCACGGGACAGAGTACGCCGCAGAGTACTGACACACCTGAACCACAACTCAGACTGTTAGTGAAGATCACATGACCTGATTGTACTGAACACACCTGGAACCAACAGATACCCTCGTTTACCCGTTTCTTCCTCTCTCTCCTCTTCAAAGAGCAGCGCTCCCAGCATGCTGCCCCCTGAATCTGTCAGTGGTTCCTTGGCTGTTTCCTGGTGATAGCTTATGAAATGGTAGTGGTGTTGTACGTAGCTACTTGACATAATTTCAGAATTAAATAAGTATATAATTTTAATGTAAACACATATTGACAGATGGTGTGAAGAAAAGGACCAACATGAAAATGTCAAAACATGTCTGTGACCTTGTTCTTTATTATAAATGCCTTCAGAGTGAACAAAGACTCAGGGCCTGATTCAAATAAGGATTGCCAACTATTGCGCCCTCTAAATCTGTGCAAATGAGTCAAAAGACACTGTCTAATTCACAAAACGTGTGAAGGGTTAAATGATCCCCTAACTGTGCTGCAGAGTAAACTGTGTCTCATAAATGAGCCATTAGTTTCATTAAAGTTCCCCTGTCCTCCTAGCTCATCCTCTTAATGTGGACAACTGAGCTACGCAAGCATGAGAGTGCAGCTCCGTGCAGAGTAGAGGTGCAGATAGCTTCTTTCTACATTCGGACACAAAACGAGAGCAAAATGCACGGAGCACAGCCACTTTGTGTGTTTGTGTCTGAATATCATTAGAGCTATATGCTTTGTGAATTAGACCTTGAGGTGGAGCAGATAGAGGGAGAAAATGATGAACAATAGTTGGCGCTATGAGCTGCTGCGATCCACTCTTAGTGAATCAGGCCCTCTGTGTGTCCATGTGCGCTCCTCCAGCACTCACTCTGTGTTTATTGTGTGTGTGTGTGTGGGGGGGGGGTTCGGTGTCCTAAGTGACCCTTGGGGTGAGGGGTTCATGTGACTGAAGCATTTATAGCAGCTGAGTGTTTGAAGGAAAAATTATCTATAACCGTGCAAAAATATTAATCAAGATGTGCATATTAACAGTTATACACCTGTGTCTATTTGTGTGTGAGTGTGTGAGTGTGTGTGTGAGTGCGTGTGTGTGTGTGTGTGTGTGAGCGTGCGCGTGTGTGTGTGTGCGAGCGTGCGCGTGTGTGTGTCCACCTGTTCAGTGCACTTATAATGGACCTACAGTCACATCCAAAACTTCCCCCATTCACCTCATCACAGCAATCATTCATGTATTGATCCATGACTCATTGATGGGACTGATCAGGAGTTCAGTCACAGACTCTTTGATCTGTTATTACTCCCTCTTCTGTTTTAACATGAGACGATCAATGATCATCATCATCACCCTCACTCTGTGTCTCACTTTATCTCAGTCTAATCCTTCAGTCTGACCCGCGGTGCCTGCAGACATGTAGCATGTGTGTGTTAATGGGGGGGGTGTCCTGGAACAGTTTGAGTTCAAAGTATGTCACAAATTACACAAAGAGGGGAGGGGAGGAGGGTAACGATATGTACATTGTTCTTTTGTACCTCTGCTTTAATTTATTAAATATATCAAATATACTGACGCCTTTGTGTGAAGTTGATTTATTGGTCCATAAAAAAGTGCAAATTCTTCACATCCTACATCTCCTACACATCCTACGCCTATACATTCTACATATCTACCCATCCTACCTTTACAACTCCTACTTCTTCACATCTTAAATCTTCCACACAGAACATCCAAACATCCTAAATTTACACCTCTGTAGGGGCACTTGAAAGTTTGTGTCCATGAGAATAGAGTAGTGTTGATCTGAGTAGACGCAACAAAACACACAAAGAAGAAGAGTAATATACAGTAGCAACGTGACATGGCCGAGCCACAAGATGTGCATGCATCTTTCAAACGGTTGCATGGAGAACCTTCGTGTTCATTTTGGCATTTTCAACATGAAGCTTTCGGCACTAACAAAAACTAAGGCCATACTGTTCAAAACCCCCATTGCACAATATCTGGATTAATAACACACAAAACACTGTAAATTGATGTAGACATCGGCAGAGGCAAAGAAGATGAGAAGAGGGGGATAAAATGACAACACAAACAACCAAACAGAAAAGAATTCAACCATGTGCATAGAGAGAACAGGATTCAACCAGGAAGTGTGTAATGAGGGGAAGTACCAGAGGTCACTCAGTCATGGGTACAGCTTCCAATTGAAGGGATCTAATCATCAATCTTTACTTGTATAGCTTCAATTCATAACAAATGTTATCTCGAGACACTTTACAAAAGAGCAGGTAAAAGACCTTACTCATTGTTATATTATCTACAAAGACCCAACATGAATCCATCATGAGCACAGCACTAAGCAACCCTTCGATTCCCAACCCAAGTCCCTACAGACTGAGCTACTGATGAAAGGCTAACATACATCGTTGTAGTAATTGGAGTCGAGTCTTATGGTATTATTGTCATGTTTTATTTTGTACTTACTTTTGTCTTCTGTCTTTCAGATTCTGTTTCCCTGCCCTGATAGTGTGTCTCATTATCTTGACTGTCTGTGTAATCTGTCCTCACTCATGCTGTTGATATCTGTGATAGTAGAGCCTGTAGTGTCAAAATTAGGAAAACAAAAGAAAATCAATAGCCACCTATATGTGTGTATTTATAACTCTATATTTACTCTTCATGTACCGTTTAATTGAGTGCTTATAAGACATATTGTATCCAGTTTATTTGTATACTGCGTTGTATCTTCGGTTTACTGAAGCGCATTGCATTCACCAAATAAAAAATAATAATGTGTCTAATTATTTTTTCTTTGGTGATTGCATTGCGCTTCCGTATCGGTTCAATCTTACTCAACTGTATGACAATTTAAGATCAGTCGCGCATGCGCACACAGTGAAGGTAGTCCCACGTGGATGCTTAGGTCCGTGCAAGCTTCCCCTCGATTCACAGTGACCTCCTCTCAGTTCAGACTTACAGCAGGAGAAGAAGGAGCTGATTTGTGCGTTGCGGGACTAAACCTCTCTGATCAATCTCTGAAGCTGCAGACTGAACCGTAAGTGAAGCTAACGATGCTAACTAGCTCCCTGCTAACTCTAAAACCTGGTAGCCACTTAGCATTTACATGTTAATGAAGTCAGCTGGGAGAAACACCGCGCGTTGGAATAGAGTTATAGTCAGTTCACTGCTGTTTCATGTCAGGTGTTTACCTGTGTGTGTATGTGCGTGCGTGCGTGTGTGTGTGTGTGTGTGTGTGTGCGTGTGTATGTATGTATGTGTGTGTGTGTGTGTGTGTGTGTGTGTGTGTGTGTGTGTGTGTGTGTGTGTGTGTGTGTGTGTGTGTGTGTGTATGTATGTATGTGCGTGCGTGTGTGTTGTTTAAGTCTAACAGAAAGCTCCTGACCTGCAGAGTGTGACCTGCAGCATGCACACAATCAATGAACCGACTGTCAGCAGACTGTGTGTGTGTGTGTGTGTGTGTGTGTGTGTGTGTGTGTGTGTGTGTGTGTGTGTGTCTGTGTTTCTGTGTTTACCATTTTAATCAAGCTGAAAAGTTTTCTGTGTAATCTCTGATTCATTTAAAGTTTATTTTTCATCTTTATTGAACACATTTTATTGGAGTCATTTTACTACCTGTTTAAAAGGAGCAATAGATAATAATCTACTGAATTAAATCATACAATTACGTTATAACATTAGACACTAAGGAACATCTAAGGAATACATATTTTTAATTTGGGCTGCATTACCAATTTTTGTTACATATTGCTTCTTTTTCTGACTTTTTCAGCTCATGTTTGTTTGCACATGCAAATGTTTTAATTGAAGATTAATTGATGGGTTTAATCATCTTGATTGATCTGTCAGGCAGAGTATGCTGCAACTGACCAATCAAAATAAAAGATTTAACAGAAATTAAATATGATGCTCTAGGGCTGGGAAATTAATCAAAAGTTAATTGAAACCAACATTCAGAAACTCTGACCGACGTAATCTTGCCCATGTCGATTATTACAGTTATTTTCACGTCCAATCCGAAGCAATGTCCTTCGTTTGGACACATTTTGTCTTTAGGGAAGACGACGCCAAACATAAAGAAGTCAAATGTAAACACTGCGGAAAAACTGTTTTGGAGACGTTCATTTCTACTTTAAAACTAAAATGTGTTGTTTATATTTCAAGCTATGCTTTGATTTCAGTTTGAAATATTCAATAAATAACAAAATAGTAAATCAGATATGATTTAATAGTTGAGCATATTTACAGTAGAGACCATGTCAGTGAACTATGAGGGCAAAAAACAAATAATCGTTCATTAATCGTAATCGAGGTAAAATGATCATTAATCGAGATATTGATTTCAGGTCGTATCGCCCCCCTGCTCTATGATAATCTCTTATGTACTGATCTGATTATTGATCAGGGTTATCGATCAGTTTAAAGGTTTGTGTCTCAGCTGATCAGTAAAAAGTCATTCTTTGTTAAAGGTCCCATATTATGCTTTTTCTGGTTTTATATGCTCTTTAGTGTGTTTTCCAAGTGTCCTGTGCATGTTTAGACACATCTATGTGCAAAAATTCAAAGTCTGTGGAAACACGGCTTCTCCTACGTCCTCCTGTTAGCTGTAGCATTAGCTGCATATAACGCTCGGTTTTAGCCCCCCTCGATAAAAAATGTGTCAGTGCGGCGTCATTGTCAGTGTGAGATCACTGATCTAAGTCCATTGGCTCGTTGTGGCAAGCCCTGCAGCTCATGTTGAAATTTCCGAGACGCGTGCTGAGCAACGACAGAGCGGATCGGCAGACCAATCAGAGCAGACTTGGCCCACGTGGGGTCTAACAGTGGGGGCTCAGCAGAGCGTAGCTGACGGACTCAGAGTGGAGAGGGAGCAAGGAGGAGCAGTACATGAAAACAGACACTTTTTTCGGACTTTAGCTATTGTGAACGTACAAAAGTAGGTACATAGATTAAATATACGAACCGCACAAAGGGCATAATATGGGCTCTTTAAATCCTCTGATTTAGAGGATCAATACCGATCAATGTCAATGATAGATGATGTTATTGGTAGATTATCTCATTGATCATAATTGATTCTCTGCAGCTGATCCTGGTGAGGTTCTATGAATAATCCTGTTGATCCATCTGTCTGTTAGTCATGGCTGTCGTCAGGTTCTACAGTCCTGAAGCTGTGAAGGGGCGGAGCTTACAGAGGGTGGATAAGCTCCACCCCCAGCTGTCAATCCTCTCTGAGCTGTGCTACAATGTAGAGCTGACAGGTAAGTGAGTGATGTCATCAACTACAATGAGCATATGCACCCATGTTGTCTGTTTTTGATGGTATGAATCTGTTATTTTTAATAATGATCTGTTATTGATCGTATTGAACTTTTATTGATGGTACTTATCTGTTTTTTATCTTTTATTGATGGTATTGATCATCAGGCTGTGAGGTTCTGAGTCCTGAACAGAAGCTGGTAATGCTTTGGCTGTTGCGGCGCCCCCTGCAGGCCGAGCCGCTGTCTGAGGAACCAAACTTGACGGAGCGGGAGGGGGGGACTCTGGTGGAGATTGGGCCCAGGTACTGTGATTGATCACCTGCATCAGTTAAAGGCAGATGAGCTGATCAGAATAATTGATGTCTCTCGTATTATAAAAAAAAGTATGATCAGAGTTTAAAGAAGCAGTTTGGAATAATTCTTGATCACTGATGTTTGAGTGACAGATTAAAAACAAGAAGACCAACAGGAACTGTTATTTTTCTGTCTCTGGTGTCCAGGTTGAACTTCTCGACTGCCTGGTCCACAAACACCGTCTCCATCTGCCACAGCGTTGGCCTTGATTACATCACAAGAGTTGAGCTGTCCCGCAGGTTTCTCATCAAGGTAGACAAACAAACACACACACACACACACACACACACACACACACTCATACACACACTCATACACACACTCATACTCAAATAAAAACTCTGTTCTGATTGGTGTGTGTGTGTTTGTGCAGACAAGGGACGGGTCAAGTTTGAGCGATGAAGACGTGAAGAAGCTGACTGAGTGTCTCTATGACAACATGACAGAATGTATCTACAAACATCCCATAACCTCCTTTGCCGTGGAAACCAAACCTCAGCAGGTGTTTGAGGTGAACATCGTCGGGCGGGGCCGAGCGGCGCTGGAGGAGGCAAACGACCAGCTTGGTGAGAGTTCAGTTTTTGTTTAGCTACTCTTCATCTTTAACTATTCTAATTGTTCTCCATGTTAACCTTTTCTTATCCTCCTCATCTCCTCCTTTTCCCCTCCTCTTCATCTTTATCTTCTTCCTCCCTTCTTCTTTTCCTCTTTTTCCTCCCTTTTTCTTCTCCTCTTTCCCTTCTCCCGCTCTTTACATCTTCACCTTCTCTTCTTCCTTCAGCCGCCTTTGACCTCACTGCTGCTAAGGTAATGATGTCACATGATGTCACATGATGTCACATGATGTCACATGGCGCATGATGTTATAACTTGATTGAAATCCCAGGAGAGGAGTGATGCTTCTGATTATCTCCCACATGCACGTGTGTGAGTGTGTTTAAGAGGGTCGCTCTGACACTCCTCATGGTAATCAGCATGATACAAGAAGCTTTGCCACTAAAGTCGACCAAACCTTAATAGTTGTTAAAAAAAAGTATAAAGTTTCATTGGATCCTTTCTACTCAGAAATGAAACTCAAACATTCCCAAGCTCATCTGTTGATGTGCCTGTAGTTTTACCTGCCCTTTAAGAATGAGGATTTGTGGGTAATGCATGCGTGTGCTGTAATGAGTGTGTCAAGCTCATGTGAGATGATAACAGTTAAAGCGCACTATTCCTTCAGACACAGATGTGTGTGTGTGTTGTTGTGTATAAAGTATATTGTCTTTGTGTACAAAGTAGGGGTGCAGAAATGCAACATTTACTCTAATCAAACCGTCCCATTGTTAAAGCGAGTACTCGAGTAATGGTTTTGTAGTTCTCTTTTTTTTGTAGCAATCTAAAACAGTTGCGACAAAAGAAAAACGCTTGATGGGTGTATACCCACTGAAAAGTGGGCTTCTTCTGATTTTCTCCTGGACCTCTCCACCCACTCTTGATAGCCACGTTTTCGCTGTAGGTTACGCAATAGGCGACGTAGCCTCAATGAATGCACCTGATTGGATAAACGCGGGCTAATCCGGGCGGTCCCTGGACTCGAGCTCTGGTCTATTCTTGTCCGGCAAGATAATGCACTGCATGACTGCCTCTCCGGCTCTCCATAGGAAATGAATAGAAAGCGTTGAGACGCTATCTGTCATCGGAACCAGTGGAGCTGTACGGTTAAGCTTAATCCGTTAGCTATCTAGCTCTTCACAGGATTCATTTTAAGTTCCGACTTTCGACACACAATATCACAGCTTACTGTGAATTTCCTTAGAACACGAAATAAAACAAGCATAATGGCTTTTAACGTCCGAGGCACACAGGGTATTTATGGGGATAAAATGTGGACTAAAAAACGATTATCGATTGCAATTGTTTTGTAACTGATTATTATTTATTTAACGAGCACTCATTTACTCAAGTACTCACTTACATCCTTAGTACAAAGTGTATTGTTGTGTGCAAATTGTGCTGTTTTATAGTAAGTGGTTGTGTATTGAGTTTGTTGTTGTGTATAAAGTGTATTGTTGTGTGTTCAGGTTTGGCCTTTGACCAATGGGATCTGGACTTCTACACCTCGATGTTCCAGAAGATTCAGAGAAACCCGACAAGCGTTGAGTGCTTCGACCTCGCCCAGTCCAACAGGTCTGTGACGTCATCTTTCTCAGGTGTGTGTGTTATGTCATAGGGCTCAGGTGTGGGATGTCAAGTTGCTCATGTGTGTGTCACAGTGAGCACAGTCGTCACTGGTTCTTCAGAGGTGTGATGGAGGTCGATGGCAAGGAGCAGCAGGATACGCTGTTCAGCCTCATCATGGAAACACAACGACACAGCAACGACAACAACGTCATCAAGTTCAGCGACAACAGCAGGTACACCTATGTGTGTGTGTGTGTTTGTGTAATATACAATATGTCTGTAATGTAGGCTCGTACCCAACTAAAGACTTGCATAGTCAAACCTGATTCGTCAACTGATCGTTGACTGTTTTATTTTTTTGCACTCTTTCCATACTCTCATGCAACACAAAATAAATCACATCATTGAACTATTTGTGTTCAAGACTTGGAATAAAAATTTATTCTATGATGAGACTTGATCCATCCTTTTCCTCGCTCAAGTCAGCATCAAGTTGACCTTAGAACGATATTACACAAACTGACAGCTCGTGTTTGTGTGGATTCAACCAACACAGCAGCCACAAACTACGCATCTGTCAGATCACCAACAAACAAACTTAGTTTTTTCTGTCTATTGATTTACCATTTGACGATTTACTGACCGTTCCCCATCATAATATTCAATCAAAAAGGGAGTCCCCACGGTCCAATTCCAGAGGAAGATTTAATCCAAACACAATACAGCCATAAAGATCCAGGATTGCTTCAAATTTACCTCCGTTTGTTTTGCTGACTGTTTGATGACACCTCATTCTGTCAATCAGGGCCAACTACACCGTTTACAGCCTATATCAGCCAATGAGAGCCTGGGTTGAAAGGAGGCGCCTGCCCCTGTTCTGACGGCCAAATGCATTCATCTGTGTCGATGACTGACATTTCTAATGGCCAATTAAATTCTCAAAACATGGAGATGCTGCTTCTATCATTATTTCGGGGGATTTCTTCTTCCACACGCTAAGGAGATTGATTTAAAATTTGAGTAGTTTTCAGAACTGCATTATAAATATTAGTAAGGTGATATTTATACCAAGATAGGCTAAGGGCCATGAATCATTTGGAGAAAACAGACAAATCTATGTAAAATTATACATTAAAAATCACCCATATAGTATGAATTTAATTATTCTTGTAGACTGTGAGACTGGCAGTCAACTGGATCTGATGAACAAATAGTTAAATCCCCCCCTAGTGTAATTTATTATGTATACGTGTGTTATGTATTATGTGTGTGTGTGTGTGTGTATGATGTATTGTGTGTGTAATTTTGATGTGTTTAGCGGTATCCGCGGAGTGGAGCTGGAGTTTGTTTATCCTGAGGATCCTTCTCAAGCGAGTCCGTATGAGACTCGGACCTCACAGAGACACGTCATCTTCACTGCAGAGACACACAACTTCCCGACAGGTCAGTGCTCACACACACACACACACAAACAAACACAGACAGAGATTGTGTTGATTTGTAAACAGCCCTCACCTGTCCCTGACCTGCAGGTGTGGCCCCGTTCAGCGGAGCGACCACAGGGACAGGAGGTCGTATCCGAGACGTGCAGAGTGCAGGGAGGGGGGGACACGTCATCGCTGGAACAGCAGGATACTGCTTTGGAAACTTGCACATCCCAGGTGAGCCGATGAGATGCTTCACCTGAGTTGTTGAGAGATCCATAACAAGTCGTCATTGATTGTTGTGATTCTTCATGAGTTCTCTGATACTGTAAGGAGTTGTGTGTGTGATAGTTAACAGTTATCTTTAAGTCGTGTGTGCGGTCTCCTCCATGTGCTCTCTGCAGGTTATGTCCTCCCCTGGGAGTCAGAGGGGGATGGATGGGACTACCCCCCCAGCTTTGCTCCGCCCCTGCAGGTAGCCGTCGAGGCTAGTAATGGAGCCTCGGATTACGGCAACAAGTTTGGAGAACCTGTTCTGTCAGGTAGGAACCCAACAGTTTAAAATGACATTAAACTTTCTATAAAACAAATTAATCAGATTTACACGAGGGCCAGCACGTCGCTTTGTTGATTTATTTTTCATGGTATGTTCCTGCAACCGTGCGCCTCTAAGAACGTCAAGGCTGTGCATGCGGTACCCTGTTGGACATTTCTATTGTAAACAGGTTTAAACTACGGACATTTCTTTTCACCGGTTGTTAATACAGACGCACTTTTATGTGGAACATGTTCAGATGACAAATTTCAATTAAAACTAGTTTACGTTTCAGAAAACCTTTTTTCAAAGGGTTATATTAAAGAAAAACTTGATTTTTTTTTCCCCCAGGAATCTTTATTTAGGCATGTTTACAGTATATGAAGGACAAACTTCATAAAATACAGGTTTATATTTCAGAAAATGTTTATTTAAAGCACTTTTAGATTCAAACCTTATTATTCATTATTGAGTGCTTATCAGTACCTTATTCTACACCAACTCTGTGACTTCCTATTCCTAAGTCCTGCTTCATCTCTCTTTACAACTAAAATAAACAATCAGGAATCATTAGTTTTTATCTGCTCATTCATTGATCTAGTATTTATCCCTTCTTTTAGGTTTTGCTCGTTCTTTTGGTATGCGGCTGCCTAACGGGGAGCGGCGAGAGTGGATCAAACCAATCATGTTCAGTGGCGGTCTCGGTTCCATTGAAGACACTGATGTAAAGAAGGAGGCCGCAGAGATTGGTAAAGTTAAAAAAAAAAATGTTGACTTGTGTTTATCCAAAAGAAGCGCTTTATCTCCATACGGATAGATGACTCTCTGCTCCTCTCCTCCATCAGGAATGGAGGTGGTGAAGATCGGAGGGCCAGTGTACCGGATTGGCGTTGGGGGAGGGGCAGCGTCCTCTGTGCAGGTGTGTAGTAAATCTCTCTTGGACCGGATGTGGTTCAAAGGCGACTGCTTCTAACTCCTTTCTGTTCTGCAGGTCCAGGGAGATAACTCAAGTGACAAAGACCTGGGGGCGGTGCAGAGAGGAGACGCAGAGATGGAGCAGAAGATGAATCGCGCTCTCAGGGCATGTCTCGAAAGGAGAGGCGGGAACCCGATCTGCAGCATCCATGACCAGGGGGCGGGAGGAAACGGTAGCACAGCTCTCCTCAGGGTTCATGTACAGCTCACATGATCAGTTCAGATTTAATATTAACTTATTAAAATTAAATATTGATATATTTCTATTTCATTCTGATCAGGTAACGTGCTAAAGGAGCTCAGTGAGCCTGCAGGAGCTGTGATTTACTGCAGCAGATTCAAGGTTTGAAAATAAACATACATTCTGCTGTTTCTCTCTCTTTGCCTTCATCACTCTGTATATATTTATTTCTCTCTCTGTTTATATTTATCAAATTCAAATAAGCTTTAATGCAAAAGTGAACACTGCCTTACAGTGGCTGGGAAGTGCAAAACAAAATGACAAAGTGTGAAACACTATTACAAAATTTTAAACAAATTTACCTTTAAAAACACATATTTACTTTTTACAAAACAAAATTACAAAACCAAAACACTTTTTCCAAGGACAAAAAAACATTTATAAATTTAAGATATATATATATATATATTCTCTTTTTCCTTTTATAGCTTTGCATAAATTGAGCTCTGTTAATATTTCTCTCTCCGGTTACTTTTTATTCCCTCTCTGTTATCGTCATCTCTTTTATTCTCTCTGTTTACTTCTCTGATTGCAGAAAGGAGACCCCACCCTGAGTGTGCTGGAGCTGTGGGGGGCGGAGTATCAGGAGAGCAACGCTCTTTTGCTTCGCCCATCGGATCGATGCTTTCTGGAGCGTGTCTGTCAGAGAGAGAAGTGTCCTGTTGACTTTGTAGGAAACATCAGTGGAGACGGAAAGGTAGATCCTGATCCGTCTGTGATTCACTGAGCGCAAGATCTTCAAAGACACTCAAAGAGTCTGTGTCTTTTCATGTTTCAGAATGCAATCAATCAATTCACAATGTAACTGGAATTCATTTTATTGTTGTTCTGTTAGAAAAAGAGATGGTTTAGGTAGGTGTTATGTTCAATTACTTGAGGTCAGCTGTGGTCTATCACTGTCTCACATGGCATGTGTCACAGAGTAGCTGACCGATATTTGAATAGGGCACTCTGCTGGCCGTAGGCAGGATTAGTGCTACCAGTGTAAGACATATTTACTAAATTGAAATGGTGTATGACTGGCGAACATAATCGACATCATCGGCACTTATTGCGGAAATTTAGCCAATGCCACATTTTATGCTCATATTGGCCGATTTAAAGGCTGAAACGATATATATCGTTCAGTTAAAGCAGTGATTCTGTGATTATCAAAACACGATCGTAAAAAAACACTTTCAGACTCTGTGTGTATTTTTCTCCCTCAGATCGTTCTGGTGGATGATGAGAGGTGCAGTGATGATGCAGTAGACAAGGGGCGCTGTCCTGTAGACCTGCAGCTGGACTGGGTTTTGGGGAAGATGCCTCAGAAACGGTTTGAGTTGCAGCGTTCGACCCCCGTCCTCAAGCCACTTGTACTTCCTTCTGGTCTGACTGTCAGAGACGCTTTGGAGCGAGTCCTCCGCCTGCCCACTGTGGCGTCTAAACGTTATCTGACCAACAAGGTGTGTTTATAACCTGTAACCCTGAAGGCCCTGTAGTCCCTTTGTGTAGACCCTCTGTGACTATCCCTGTCCTCCTTCCAGGTGGACCGGTCTGTGACAGGGCTGGTTGCCCAGCAACAATGTGTGGGTCCTCTTCACACCCCGTTGGCAGATGTTGCTGTGGTTGCTCTGTCACCTTTCAGCCTTAAGGGTGCAGCGACTTCCATTGGGGAGCAACCAATCAAAGGGCTGCTGTGTCCTGCTGCAGGGGCTCGCATGTCTGTGGGAGAGGCTCTTACCAATCTGGTCTTTGCCAGAATCACAGCTCTGAAGGTAAGAATCTGCAACTTTCAGTCCAGACACCTGAAACATGGCCGGCCAGATATGGATCAACATGATCATCAACCAATTACTTTATTCAATCAACCAATAAGCAATGCGATCAGTCAGCCAATCAGCAACATGGGAAATCAGCCAATTGGCAACTAGATCAATCAACCGATCAACAACATAATCAAACAACCGATCAATTTAATTAATTTTAATAATTATTACCTGGGAATGTTCTCCCTGGACATTAAAGCTCTTCATTTTAGAAAATATTTTCATGGAACATCTGGAATTGTAAGGTTTAATTTGCAATGACACAGAATGAAGCCATGCAGTGATACATACTGTTTGTCGCATCACATTCAGTTAGTTATGGATATAATCAAACCCTCCCTTCTCTCTCCTCTGGCTTTTACCTGTTTGTTTGTTTCTGGTTTAACTGACAGGCTTTATTTTTAGATCATCCCCACAGTAAGACAAAAGACGAGGACACAGCCTCTGTATGTTTGGTCTTAAAGGGATACTTCACCCATTTGCATTAATCTTTGTATCATTAGAAACCTGGTAGTATTTTTGAATGGCCGTGCATCCCTCCCTCATTTTCCCCTGAGATGGGAAATCTTTGTATTTCTAAGTCTGAAAAGGATCTTCCAGTGACGCAAAACTGGAAGCTGTTGCGGTTAGCAGGGTGAAACTACAACGCTAGTTCCTCATGTTTTCGACCACTGAAGCTACAGACCAATCACAGATCAGTGAGTGGGAACTCACTCCCAGAATCGAAACTTAACGTCCGCCATATTGCTTGGAAGCTATGCTAACAGGCTCTATGGAGAAAGCTGATAATGGCGGGGCCGCCGCGACACAAGACCGCCGGCCGCTGCCAGCGCCTGTTGGCAGCGGTGAGGATGAGAAGCCGGGGCTGGGGCAGACTGGTAGTGTCGGTGCTCTCACTGTTTGCCTATGGACACATAGATCAATTCTGGAAGAAATCTCTGAATCAGTTGAGGAAATGACCTCATGTGTTGAAGTAAATATGTCTGTAAATGTTTTTATTACTACATTTCTACATATATATATATATATATATATATATACATCTGCTATATTGTATATTTTGGAGAAACTGTAACGATCGAATCTCCCTCTGGGATTAATAAAGTATTTCTGATTCTGAAATCGAGGACCTTAGTGGGAGTGGCCTGCGGTGCTGTGCATTCTGGGATTTGGTGTCTTTCATCAACATGAGCCAAAAAGACACTTTCTGCCTTTTCTCGGCCAAGAAGGCACCAACTTCAAAATGTATTTCACATTTCTACAACATATACGACCCAATGTCAATACAGATTCATGTTTCAACAGGTGAAGTATCCCTTTAATATCCCGAAAAGTCAGTTTGACACGGCTGGTTTTAACAAAACAAAGCTTATCTGTCTCTAGGTATTTATTACATATCAAACTTTTAAAAAACTTTCATGAAGTGAAGGTTGTCAAACCTTATTATAGCTCCTGATAATTCTGCTGACATCATCAGTATCACTGTTACAGTTGTTCTGTGTATAACATTAGAAAATAACCAAAAGCACTGACTGTTGGCAGAGTCAATATATTAATTAATCTCAGAATAAACAGAAATTCAGTATTTTTCTGCAGCATCCCTGTCTATCAGTGCAGCAGCAGTGATGTTTTTAACCTGATGAGTAAAGAGACGTTATGTCTCTATACTCAGAGAAACGAGTCTGGTGAGCTCTCGTTGTGGTTTACCTCTCACATACAGAACTCTCAGGATCCTTTTTTCAGGATTCAGGAAAAATCTAAGTCCAGCTGTAAAGGTCATGTGTTTGTGTGTTTCAGGATGTGAAGTGCAGCGGTAACTGGATGTGGGCGGCTAAGCTGCCAGGTGAAGGGGCATGTCTTTGGGATGCCTGTAAAGCCATGTGTGAGGTCATGAGTCAGCTGGGCGTTGCCATCGACGGTGGGAAAGACTCTCTGAGTATGGCAGCCCGTGTCGGCAGTGAGACAGTCAAAGCTCCAGGTATAAAAACTGTCTGTCTGTGTGTGTGTGTGTGTGTGTGTGTCTGTCTGTCTGTCTCTCTGTCTGTTAACCTATCTCGCTCTCTCACTCTCTCTCTCTCTTCTTCAGGTGCTCTTGTTATATCAGCTTACGCTGTTTGTCCTGACATCACAGCCACGGTCACACCTGACCTCGAGAACCCGGATGGACAAGGTGTTACATGCATGCACACACACACACACACACACACACACACACACAAGATCACAAAAGTGCACATTGTTATGAGAAAGACAGGAAAACATTCCCACATAAATCATGTCACATGTCTCGTCTCTCGTGCCTCTGTCTCCTAGGCGTGTTGCTGTGGGTCCCACTAAGTCCCGGTCTAATGCGGTTGGGAGGTTCTGCTCTGGCTCAGGTCTTTGGTCAGCTTGGGGACGTCTGTCCTGATCTGGATCAGCCGGAACTGTTGACCTCCTGTTTCACCACCATGCAGTCGCTGATTCAAGGTCAGTCTCTACCTTTAGCTGTGTACAAACTGCCCACTGTTTGTTGAACTGTATATGATCACTATGAGATCCAAAATGTGAAAATCTGTTCATGCAGCTCAGAGTGATCAGCCAGCGGCACAGCGACTCTCTCTCTCTCTCTCTCACTCTCTCACTCTCTCTCTCTCTCTCTCTCTCTCTCTCTCTTGTTTATAAGTTGCTATAGTTATGCCTTTTTTCAGCTTCAGACTCTCTGCAGGTTGGATGATTACTTTGCAGTGTTTCATATTCTGTTTCATGGACATTATTGATTGTGTATATATTGGGGTGACATCAGAAGTTTCCTCGTGTTTCAGAACGTCTTCTGAGCGCAGGACATGACATCAGCGATGGAGGACTCATATCCTGTATGCTGGAGATGGCGTTTGCAGGAAACCGAGGGATTGACGTGGAGCTGATGTCAGATGGAGCCGAAGGTTTCTTTAAAATACACCTGCAGGAATCCCACGGTGTGTGTGTGTGTGTATCTATTTGTTTACATGTATTTGTGTCTGTGTGTGTGTGCAGTGATGGAGCTGCTGTTCAGCGAGGAGCTTGGATTGGTACTCGAGGTTTCTCATCAACACGTTCAGACCGTGTGTCAAAGATTCACTGATGGTGGTCTTCAATGTCATCGTGTCGGCAGAACCGTTGGCTTTGGGCCACAAGCTGAGGTGAGACGTGCACCTGAATATGAATCTTGGGTGTTCTCAGGTGTGGTGGGGATGTTGACTGTGATGTGTTCCTCTGCTGTTTTAGGTCAGAGTCCGTGTGGACGGACAAGAGGTGCTGAGAGCGTCTCTACCTGAGCTCCGAGGATTGTGGGAGGAGACCAGTTTCCAGCTGGAGTGCCTTCAGGCCAATGAGACGTGTGTAAGACAAGAAGAGGCAGGGCTAGCCAAGAGGACAGAACCCTTCTTCAAACTGACCTATGACCCCTCAGAAACACCCATCATCAGGGAGCCAAGTGAGAGCGACACAGATTTATTTTCTTAGAGGCAGATTGTTTAATTATGAAGTGTTATCTCTGACCCATGTTAACAAGCTAAAACATTATTTGTTATTTTGATCTGATTGAAGATTCCAGCTATGAAAAATACAATTTGGAATAAATCAGAGTTTTTCTTTTTAATAATTTGTGTGTACGTTGCAGGTGTTCTTCCTCGTGTCGCGGTGATCAGAGAGGAAGGAAGCAATGGAGACAGAGAGATGTCTGTGTCTCTGCACATGGCCGGCTTTCAGGTTCTTGTATTATTATTATTATTTATTTTTTCATGGTTTTTCTTTTTTATTGACAAAAACTCTCAGTTTTGTGCCATAACTTGAGGTTGACCTGAAGTTTCATGTCATTCAAACAGGTTCAGCCTCCTCACACTTAAAGTATTTGTTCAAAAATGAGAGATGACCGAAGTTTTTTTTATCTCCTATTGAAAAGACCAAAAAATTCAAATTGACATGAAATAGCTTGAGCCTGCAGTCACTGAGCTTTGACTCGTCCTTTTCCAATTGCACCATGAGCGTCAACTTATAGACCTGCAGGGGAGCACACAAAATAAATGACAAATAAAATGCAGGAAAAATGAACAAATATGGCTTTCAGTCTGGCATTAAACTCATTTTCAGGAGGAGCTGTATGTGTGAATGCAAACAGCCACATTTTTCACTCAGAATTTGCCCAGAGTTTCTCCTGCCAGCACCCCGGTATTTTTTCCGATTTAAGTCCGACTGAGCTGATGTGAGAACGCAGCAGGATATTATCAGGATAATTCACCTCAAGCAAGTGTCAGGGGTAATGTAGTTTATGACCAGTGCACGGAGTAAGCCCGTATGCACGAGACCACTACGATCTCCGTTCATGTAGTTAAACGGCTGCATTATGTTTACTGTTCCTCATATTCTTCTCTGTTCTTGTGTTGATAGTGTGATTCTGTTGAAAAACACATAGCATTAAAACAAAAGCAAATATTTCCATTATAGCATTGTTGCTTTTCATAGACTTCCGTGTCATTTTTTTTTTTACGTCACCACTTGCCTCAGGAGACTCCCCTCTCCCGTCTGACAGGGATAGTTTCCCGCTGTGAGGTGCATATGTGAAACGACAGGTCAGGAACATTTCAGGAGCGGTCCTCCTGTAATCAGCTAGAGTGCATATGTGAAAACAGCTAAAGTATGCAAATAAGAAACTGCAAATGGTTCATTTTTATTGTGTATTTTGTTCCCTCTTGTGGTACTTATTCTTTCTAATATTGCTGTTTTTTGTTATTATTATTATTGTCAAGTTTGGCTCAGATAAACTGAGCTGTGTGAGTTTGCATCAAAACATTAAAGTTCTTGAATAATGTGTACAGTGATTTTATTTTAGATCTGTTTCTTCGCCAGAGAGTCCATCAGGGGTATAGCCTTAAGGTGCGTCTGTGTGTGTGTCTGTAGGTTTGGGATGTTACCATGCAGGATGTGTGTTCTGGTTCTGTGACTTTGGACCCTTTCAAAGCAATCGTGTTTGTTGGAGGATTCAGCTACGCGGACGTGCTGGGGTCTGCTAAAGGTAGGCGCACACACACACACACACACACACACACACACACACACACACACAGACACACACTGATATTCTGATTAATGTCTGTAACTATCTCTCACTCTTTTTCTTCATAAGGTTGGGCAGCAGCTGTTGCTTTTAACTCCAAGGCGAAGGCGGAGTTTGAAGGTTTCCGTCGTCGTGACGACACTCTGAGTCTGGGCGTGTGCAATGGCTGCCAGCTGCTCGCCCTTCTGGGCTGGGTGGGTGAGAAAGATGAGGGAGCAGGTGAGACTAAGAGCACCAGAACTGACATGATAAAGACAACTAGGGCAACAGTTTTTGACTGTTTTTTTGATTGGTCCTCAGGCGGTGACGTTGTTCTGACACACAATCAGTCTGGAAGGTTTGAGTCCCGCTTCGTGAGTGTCGGGATCCAGGAGTCCCCGTCAGTCTGGCTCAGAGGCATGCAGGGCGCTGCTCTGGGAGTCTGGGTTGCACACGGAGAAGGTGAGTCTACCAGAATCGCACCTGAACAACGACAGGTGACAGGGCACTGAATCACACCTGACTGGTGTTAACTCTCCAGGTAAAAGGGTAAATCAAAGAAATAATCAAATGAATCTACCCTTACGTGTTCTCACAGGTCTGATGCTGTTCCGGGACTCCCAGGCTCAGGACCGGATTACGTCAGGTGGGCTGGCCCCCCTTCGTTACCTTGATGACCAGGGTCTGCCCACTGAGGAATATCCTCTGAACCCTAACGGCTCCCCTGGGGGTGTGGCTGGGCTCTGCTCCCAGGACGGCAGACACCTGGCCATGATGCCGCACCCAGAGCGCTGCACCCTGAGCTGGCAGTGGCCTTGGGCTCCCAGGGGCCTCAGAGCGTCCCTCACACCTTCACCATGGTTACGCATGTTTGAGAACGCAGCTGCCTGGTGCAGAAACTCACCATGAGAGTTTGTGTGTTTGTTACTGAAGTTTATAACACTTGTCTACTGATGTCATACAACTAAACTGTCACTATGTTCTTTTACTTATTAGTGCTGTATGTATGTATGTAGTATTATTTTAGTACTGTGTATAGAATAATACTAGTGCTGTGTTTAGTATTATCGTTGTACTGTGTGTAGTAATATTGTTGTATAAATCAATCATAGAAAACATACTTTGTGATAAATTGGTGATATATAAACACAAAAGTAAATAAATATGTTTAACAAATAGGATACAAAGAATGAAATAACATTACAGTGCACACAAGAGAATTCATCAAAATGAATCAATGTTAACCTAAACATTAAATTGTACTAACTTCAAAACAGGATATTAACTATTAATATTGATAAACCCATTAAACTATTGACATTATATTTGACATCAGTTTCCAACATCAGGTCTCTGGTTCATTATTATCCTGAGGTCAGTCACACTGACCCCCTCTCTCCTCCTGTGTCTGGAGCCATCTGCTGATTGATGTTGATAACACAGATCAGGAGCAGGATGACCACCGCCAGGTCGTCCAGGACCCCCAGCAGTCCGCAGAGGGAGGAGATTGTCTCCAGAGGGGCTGTGGGTGAGGAGGGGGACTCCAGGGAACAGGAGGCAAAAGACACCAGCGTCCGCACACAGCAGAGAGCCACTCTGAACAAGAACAGCCACACCAGTCCTCCCATAGTTCCCAGGCCCCGGACCAGTACGTGCAGGAGTAGGGGGGCATCGCACAGGTAGTCTGTCACCTGTAGGGGAGGGGTTAGTGTTCAGGTGAGAAGAACAAACCAAACTGAGCGTGATGCAATACTGAACATTCATATTGATAAAAAATTCATATCAGAATCATATTGGGGTTTATTGCCAAGTACATTTACACATGCAAGGAATTTGATGTAAGGTTAAGATTTACTTTATTGATCCTGCGAGGGGAAATTCTGTTTTTACACTGTAAGTCATGCACACACATGCACAAACAGTATCCTATGGACATGCACTAATGGAGAGATGTCAGAATGACGGAGGCGCTCCTGAGCAGGTGGTGGGTATGGGGTCTTGCTCAAGGGCACCTCAGCAGTGCTCAGGAAGCAAACTTCCATATTTGGTCCGCACCAGGACTTGAACCGGCGACCCTCCGGTTCCCAACCCAAGTCCTACAGACTGAGCTACTGCCACTGGTTTATTGGTGCTAAACAATTAACAAGGAAATAAAGCAGAACTATCTCTGGATTCAATTTATACAGTTTAAATATTACTTTTTTTTTATTGAAGCTCGGCTGCAGCACTGAAGTCACCCTATAAAGGTAACTTAACAGGTAACAAGTTAAAGTTTATTCATTAAAGTGACTGAAGGAGAGTGATTTGTGAAAACACTCCCTTTGTCGTGCTATCAGGTGATTAAGTGGGAGGAGTTTAAACTTGAGACCTTAATGTGTTCATGTTCAGCACAGAAAATCCCTCAGGTAACATTACAAATGCTTTCACAGAGAAAACATTCACCTTTCCAGTGATCTAAATCTGTCAGGCTATTGGAGAAATCTGCACCAGCTGACGTGTAAAGAAGATCCCTGAGAAGAGTTTCTAATTACACTTTTGATTCAGAAAGAAGTGACTTCTGTCTGAAGGTTACCAACCTTCCTCATAGAAATACTTTGTTTTCATGTTATAAAAAATCAAAGTTTGGATTCCTGTCTGAAGGTTACAGACTGTCTTCTTAAAAATATTTGTTCTTGTTGTAAAGAGCCAAAGTTTGGATTTCTGACTTGTTACTGACCCTCCTTCGAGTTCCAGAATAACGTTTGTTGTAGTCTGTTATTTCCACAAGGACTTCCTTTGACTGGCGGTCTGATCGACTGTCGCTGAATAGATGACACAACACGCTGACCTGCAAAATCCCAACACAATCAGAAAAACTGTTTTCACACTCAGTGAGATCATAATTTTGAAATATGTCAGTGGTAGGCTACCTTCTGTCTGCACAGAGGGCAGCTGACGGCGTCCAACCAGGAGCCATGTCTCCAGTATGCCATCAGACAGGGAGCTGAACAACAACACATCAGTCATCAGTTCTATCAAATATTGATCAAGATTATAAATAAAAAGTCCTGAATTTTCAAAAACTGTCTCAGTGTTCATGTGTGTCGACTCTCGTACCACAGAACAGGTGACCACAGTTGGTCTGGACAGGGAAGCTGGCAGTCTGCAGGCAGACCGGACACGACTGATTGGAGTCCTGAAAAGGTGACGACAAAGACAAAGACAAAGACAAGAACAGAGAAAAAATCCAGAATCTTTAAAATACTGTTTTCTGAATGGTTCAGGATTCAAATATTTGATTAATAAAACACAGCAGGTTTTTCAGGTCCAGGTGTGCCATTCTTCAGGTGAACAGATTATTTTCATAACCAGACTGACCCACATTAAAGTAATCATCATCATCCCACAGATGTGTCCTAAACTGATTGTTCTGTTTATTGCCTTACCTGCTGGCAGCTCCAGCGTGATGCTGACTGCTCAGGTGTGCACATCGCAGGTCTGGATGACCACAGATGACCTGCAGGACTATCAGGGAGTATACAGTCCTGTCTGCAATGTGACACCAAGGCAACAATTATGAACCCATCTTATTTAACCCATCTTATCTTGAATATATTAGTGTTTTTTCTTATATTATGTTTATATTTAATGTTTAACTTTGGACATCGAGAGCACAGTTGCTGAAGACAAATTCCTTGTGTGTAAGCATACATGGCCAATAAAGCTGATTATGATTCTGATAAACACAGCAGAACTGCTGGAGAAACACAACTCGCAACAGGTGACATAGAAGGCACTTGTTCTGTTGTCATAGTGACAGTTCAGCTGAAACTCACCTGGAACCAAATGTAGACTCACTTTGACATAAAGCAGACTCAATTACTCATAAAACAGACAACCCAAGACATAAAGCAGACTCACCTGTACATGGCTCTTTGTTGGTGCATGGCAGATGTAGAACAGGTGAACTGTGTGTGACAGGAGGAAGTGAAGTGCAGACTGACAGCATCACTGTACAACATAAAGTGGAGCTACTGTTAATGATTAACCTCATCCTCTAGAATTTGCTTCTGTCCTCCTGTTAACGATCACATCATTACACCCATTGAACACTACAATGGCTACAGAACTGCATTAAAGTCTTTGTACCAGACACTGTGATGTAGTGTTACTGTAAAACATAATTAAATCATAACGTGTAAAATCAGACCCCACCCCCCATCCCAATTCTGGGTATAGGAAACTATTTGATTATTTGGGTCACATGACTGTATCAGAGCAAAGCGGGACAGATCCTCCCACACTTTGTTTAAGTAGGTTACATTCTGACCTGTCAATCATTTACCTGAGTTAACTCTGCCAGCAGCCTAGCTTCACATAACTATGACATTTAATCTGTGATACATTATTATTATTATTATTACAATATAACTGTGCTACATTATCATAATAGTATTACATTATCACGGTGCTACAATTTACATTATTATTACATTATTTCTATGCTACATTATCAGGTTTTTATTAGAATATGACTGTGCCTCATTTTATGTATTTTTATTAAATTAGCCTACTGGCCCAGAAACAACATTCATTCAATTACTCCTCCACTGCTCATACAAATTAGTTCAATCACCAAATGACACAAAATACAGCAACAAATCTTTGTAAAAAAAGACAGACAGATAGATTTCCTTAGACTTGATTGGTTGACTGGTTTATTGATTGATTGACTGGTTTATTAATTGATTGACTGGTTTATTAATTAATTGATTGATTGATTGATTGATTGATTGATTGATTGATTGATTGATTGATTGATTGATTGATTGATTGACATCGGATAAACTTCTGTTTGCTTCCAGCAGACTCACCTCAGACAGCAGCTTTAGGAGGGTTCAGGTCATCTAAAAATAGCAAGGTCAGTCAGTGAGAGGAGCAGGGCGATTAACAGGTGAGCTCCTGCAGATGTGTAAAGTCCAGTGTCAGGTCAAATATTCTAATGTTAGAGTGATTTATTGAGCTCAAGTGAAATGATTTACCCACAGAGAAACAGATGCAGTGATCAGTGATTAGAAAGAACACTTCATGTTTGTCTGGGATAATGTTAAACAGAAGAGTTTATAGGCTACATCATTTAATAATGGGCTTTATATGAAGACTGTAGCCTATTAATACTAGTACAGGAGAACACTTCACCTCAACCCATTTCCGCAGGCGAACGTCAGAAATCCACGTAGCTCTGCGTCATTCACGCAGATCTTACGTAAATTAAATGGCGGAGGGAGCGCCGCGGCGCCGCACGGTACGTGTCCGGAGGTCGAGCTCTGCTCCAGGCAGCAGGTGAGGTCAGATGCGCAGGTACGGAGCGGAAGAGCTCTCCTGACAGGTGGAAATACTTTAACTTGAAGCTAAAATGGAGCAAATGGATGAGAATAAAACAGGTCTGACGGACAGTCTCATCATATGGGTGAGTTTACCGCAAAACACGCATCAGTGTTTACCTGTTTCTTCCGGCTAACAACTAATGAGCTGACTAAAGTATTAGCTCTGCGGGCTAACAAACAAAGCTAACTATATTAATAGCTCTGTAGGCTAACAAATGGCTAAAACCTCCTCGGACATCAATCCTCCCTGGATTTAAAGCTTTAATCCCGTTTACTTGAAGGTATTTGTGGACTGTTGCTCTCTGGACTGGTTGTTAATATTATGTAACAGATTAAATGTAGTTAGCACAAACTCGCAGCAGGTTAATATTCATTAAAACATTAAGACACTTTGGACTGCATTAAACTGAGTGTTTATTCTCACCTGGAGTCAGATTACCTGACTTCCTGCTGCGCTATCTAAAGTTATACTTCAATTTCAGTCTGAGTTCAGATTATCCAGCACAAACAAAGAAAAACATTTAGGGACTAACAGGAACAAAACTCTACTTTAAGTGCTACATGTCACTCATTCACCTTGATTTTGGACTAAGACTGTCTCTGATTGGTGGGAACCTCCGACCCACAATGTCCAGGAGTAATGATCAGGTGTAGGTGTAGTGATCAGTAGTTATGATCAGGTGTAGTGATCAGTAGTTATGATCAGGTGTAGTGATCAGGTGTAGTGATCAGTAGTTATGATCAGGTGTAGTGATGATCAGGTGTAGTGATCAGGTGTAGTGATCAGTAGTTATGATCAGGTGTAGTGATGATCAGGTGTAGTGATCAGTAGTTATGATCAGGTGTAGTGATGATCAGGTGTAGTGATCAGGTGTAGTGATCAGTAGTGATGATCAGGTGTAGTGATGATCAGGTGTAGTGATCAGTAGTTATGATCACGTGTAGGTGTAGTGATCAGGTGTAGTGATCAGGTGCAGTGATCAGGTGTAGGTGTAGTGATCAGGTGTAGGTGTAGTGATCAGTAGTTATGATCAGGTGTAGTAATTAGGTGTAGTTATGATCAGGTGTAGGTGTAGTGATCAGGTGTAGATGTAGTGATCAGTAGTTATGATCAGGTGTAGTAATTAGGTGTAGTTATGATCAGGTGTAGTTATGATCAGGTGTAGGTGTAGTGATCAGGTGTAGATGTAGTGATCAGTAGTTATGATCAGGTGTAGATGTAGTGATCAGTAGTTATGATCAGGTGTAGTAATTAGGTGTAGTTATGATCAGGTGTAGTAATTAGGTGTAGTTATGATCAGGTGTAGTTATGATCAGGTGTAGGTGTAGTGATCAGGTGTAGATGTAGTGATCAGTAGTTATGATCAGGTGTAGTAATTAGGTGTAGTTATGATCAGGTGTAGTTATGATCAGGTGTAGTGATGATCAGGTGTAGTGATCAGTAGTTATGATCACGTGTAGGTGTAGTGATCAGGTGTAGTGATCAGGTGCAGTGATCAGGTGTAGGTGTAGTGATCAGGTGTAGGTGTAGTGATCAGTAGTTATGATCAGGTGTAGTAATTAGGTGTAGTTATGATCAGGTGTAGTTATGATCAGGTGTAGGTGTAGTGATCAGGTGTAGATGTAGTGATCAGTAGTTATGATCAGGTGTAGATGTAGTGATCAGTAGTTATGATCAGGTGTAGTAATTAGGTGTAGTTATGATCAGGTGTAGTAATTAGGTGTAGTTATGATCAGGTGTAGTTATGATCAGGTGTAGGTGTAGTGATCAGGTGTAGATGTAGTGATCAGTAGTTATGATCAGGTGTAGTAATTAGGTGTAGTTATGATCAGGTGTAGTTATGATCAGGTGTAGTTATGATTAGGTGTAGGTGTAGTGATCAGGTGTAGGTGTAGTGATCAGTAGTTATGATCAGGTGTAGTAATTAGGTGTAGTTGTGATCAGGTGTAGTTGTGATCAGGTGTAGTTATGATCAGGTGTAGGTGTAGTGATCAGTAGTTATGATCAGGTGTAGGTGTAGTGATCAGGTGTAGTGATCAGTAGTTATGATCAGGTGTAGTAATTAGGTGTAGTTATGATTAGGTGGAGGTGTAGTGATCAGGTGTAGTGATCAGGTGTAGGTGTAGTGATCAGGTGTAGTGATCAGGTGTAGGTGTAGTGATCAGGTGTAGTGATCAGGTGTAGGTGTAATGATCAGGTGTAGGTGTAGTAATCAGGTGTAGTGATCAGGTGTAGGTGTAGTAATCAGGTGTAGTGATCAGGTGTAGTGATCAGGTGTAGGTGTAATGATCAGGTGTAGGTGTAGTAATCAGGTGTAATGATCAGGTGTAGGTGTAGTAATCAGGTGTAGTGATCAGGTGTAGTGATCAGGTGTAGGTGTAGTGATCAGGTGTAGTGATCAGGTGTAGGTGTCGTGATCAGGTGTCGTGATCAGGTGTAGTGATCAGGTGTAGTGATCAGGTGTAGGTGTAGTGATCAGGTGTAGTGATCAGGTGTAGGTGTAGTGATCAGGTGTAGGTGTAGTGATCAGGTGTAGTGATTAGGTGTAGGTGTAGTGATCAGGTGTAGTGATCAGGTGTAGGTGTAGTGATCAGGTGTAGTGATCAGGTGTAGGTGTAGTGATCAGGTGTAGGTGTAGTGATCAGGTGTAGTGATCAGGTGTAGGTGTAGTGATCAGGTGTAGTGATCAGGTGTAGGTGTAGTGATCAGGTGTAGGTGTAGTGATGAGCCTCCGGAGCCCCCTGTCATAACAGATGACTGACGTCACTCAGGCGTCGTCCATTAATGTTTACAGTCTTATGATCTAAAGGAAAAGATAACATGGCTTAACTACTGCGCCAAAACAAAACTCTCAGGTAAACTGGAAAGACTTCTCGATTTATGTGAAATGGAGATGTTAACACACACATTAGGGACTGAACTGTTGCCAAGGCGAACAGACGTTCATGACGCAAAAGAAGCGAGGTGCACGCCCCACCTCCTGTGCAAACATGTAGCGCGCTGCACAGTGTGGCAAACCAACGTGGTGTGCTTGTGCCTCAGAAGCTACAGATGGAAGACCTAACCCTATGAGAAGAACCTGACCCTGGTCCGGCACCTAACACTGAGCCACACGCAGCTATACGGCACCATAAGGATACACAGATTGTGAAACAATGTGGAAAGTTGAGGCAAACATTCCTCCTCATTTTTTAACAAGGTCTTTCAATGTGACTTATTCCACCAAGAACATCAATTGTTTTTTTTTTCACTGCATGTCTGTCATTGTATTTACAATCGGCCTCTGTGATTCCAGCACATGTAGTGAAGACTCGTGTAGGTGTAGTGGTCAGGTATTGGTTGGACATGTTTGGTCATCAGGTGTAATGATGAGATGTAGTGATCAGGGGCCTGTACACTGTACTTAAGTTCTTTGCACACTGTCAAATGACTAATGACCACCAACTGGAAGTCATACTGCATACTGCTTGTGATAGTGGTATGCAGTTGGCGGTTTCGAAAACAGCCTTTATCTTTCTGTCTCTTTAGCTGCAGACCTTCAACACTCCTGCCCCCTGCAGGACAGTGGAGGAGCTGACCACTGGAGCAGGAATATCACAGGCACTGCATCAAATGTGAGAGCACACACACACAAACACACACTCACATACAGGCACACACACACACACACACACACACACACACACACACACAGCAGGAAACTGTCACTTAGTTTAGTCACAGAAAGACAACTGTGATGACTTTAAATTGCATGTTTCTAATACCTTTAATATTAGTATCAATACCTGTAAAATACATTTAATACAATAGTTTGTATTCCTCATTAAAACATCCCTGAAGTTCTTGAATAAGGTTTGTGGCTTGTAAACAGTGTTTCAGATTATTTTAGATCTCTGTTTCTCCTCCTGAGTGTGAATCAGAGTTCCAAACTAACCGTGTCTGTGTGTGTGTGTGTTTTTTTGTTTTTTTTGCAGAGACCCAGCGTGGTTCACTGATGGATGGCTCTGTCGTATAAAAACTGATGTGGAGGATAACTGGAGACTGAAGGTACAAATCAGCTTTGTCTGTCAGATACTTATTCTCAGATCTTTAATTCAGTTTGTATTTAATGTTTTTCAAGTGATTTATTTTTTATTAAGTTCAGCTCCTGTGTAGCTCACGTTCACCCGCTCTGATGCTCCTGTCTCATTTTGAATGGGATGTGATCACTGTATTTCATGTTGTGATTGTGGTAGAAGAAGCTTTAACATCCAGTTTGAGGGATCAAATTAAAATATTTGTGTTAAACCATCTCCAAAATAGGCCTCTATATTAAGTATTTGTCCAGATTTTCTAGAAGGAATGTGAAGTGGGAGACTGGATCAGAGAAAAAGTCTGCATCGATATCTTTATTTACTCCATTAGACATGTAAGTAAGAGACAACAGACATAAATGTTCGATGTTTTGTTTTTTCAGATGAACAACCTGAAGAAGATCCTTCAGATGGTGCTGGATTATTATAACGAGGTGGGCTGTCCTGTTTTCAGGTGGTTGGTAGAAACAGATCCTGTGACCCTTTGTTTTGTGTTATTTGATTTATTTTTGGGGGGGTGCGGGTGGTTGATTTGTTTCAAAGAACAAAAAACTTAAAATATATTATATATTCACACAACATAAGTTTGTGTAGTTCCTTGAATCTGGAAGAAAATTATGTAAACAGTCTTGAACCAATACAGTCGTTTCATCATCACTCTGCTGTTTCTAGGCAGGTTTTCTGAAATAGTTTGGTCTTTGTTGACTTGCAGGTTTTGGCCCAGGAGATCTCAGACTTTCCTCTCCCGGACCTGGTCCTGGTGGCAGAGCATTCGGACCCGGTGGAGCTGGGGAGGCTGCTGCAGCTCGTATTGGGCTGTGCTGTCAGATGTGAGAGGAAACAAGGTGAGGTTGCGGGTTGAATGTTACATTTTGAGTCGCATTCAAACACCTACAGGACTCAGGAGCTGAACATGAAGAGACAAAATAGTTCAAACATTTTTTTTGTTTCCCAGCTGACACACAGATCAATATTAATCATTAATCTGTTATTTGATGAATGTGTCTCCCTCTGCTTGCAGAATACATTCAGATCATCATGACGCTGGAGGAGTCTGTGCAGCACGTCGTCATGACAGCCATCCAGGAGGTCAGTGCATCGCTGACACACACATTAGAGATGTTGATATAATAATTTATATTCTTTAGAAATATAACAAAAATAATGACAACACCTATTTCAGGTGTCATAATAAGATATTTTATTTGTGTGGTATTCAGTGATGTATTTCCTCCTCAGCTCATGAGTAAAGAGTCCGTCAGTTCTTTTGCAGCAGAACGTTCTGGAGACCTGGAACAGCAGGTCAGTTCTCTGACTGCTCTACAGCTTTTAAAACTAAATTTACTATTTATATTCTTATTCTTATTAATTAGTCTGTTCTTTGTGTGTATGTGTGTTATTGAGTGTATATTTTTATTTTTTCTTTCTTGTGCAGCTGAAAAAAGCTCTGGACGATCTTTCTGAACTCGTAGCAGAAAAAGAAGCTTTAAGTCAGCGCTGTGAGGAGCTCGACATACAGGTGAACACACACACACACACACACACACACACACACACACACACACACACACACACACACACACACACGCACTTGCACTGTCTGGACTCTGCTGGTCCTGCTGTGTAGACCCTCCATCAGGACTGTTCAGTTTAACTCTGATCACCTGTTGAACTCTCGACAGATCGTTTGTCTCCTCCAGGCTGAAGACAGGTGAGTCCAACACGGCCGCCCTGAAACTAAACCCTGTAAAGCAGCTGCTTCGTCTTACTAAGCTAACAAAGTGTTACAGAAGCTAACGAAGTGTAACAGACGTTAACAGATGTTAACATATGCTAACAGGCTGTAACAAAAGCTAACAAAGTGTAACAGATGTTAACAGATGCTAACAGATGCTAAAAGGCTTTAACAGATGCTAAAAGGCTTTAACAGAAGCTAACAGGCTGTAACAGATGCTAACAGGCTGTAACAAAAGCTAACAGGCTGTAACAAAAGCTAACAAAGTGTAACAGATGTTAACAGATGCTAACAGATGCTAAAAGGCTTTAACAGAAGCTAACAGGCTGTAACAGATGCTAACAGGCTGTAACAAAAGCTAACAGGCTGTAACAAAAGCTAACAAAGTGTAACAGATATTAACAGATGCTAACAGAGTTTGTTAAAGTCATAGTGCCACTTACTGTTGAAAGCCTGGACATATACAAATGTGTTCCTCAGCGGCCCTTGCTGGTAAAAGGCAGTTCTAACAGTCACATAGGATGTTCAGTCAGTTCTGAACAGATCTACATCTGAATACTTAGTCTGAGTTGTAGTGTCAACTTAAGGGAAGGAGTCAGTTAGCAAACAGACATCCATCTTCTTAAGTACGTGAACTTTACACGACGTGGTCAACACTTTATGTTCAGCAGTGTGTGCCAGATTTGGACACGTTAGCTTCTGCCACCTACTGGCCACAGGGAGAGACACGAGACTCGATGATGCACACACATTCAGGTGACTTGACTTTGGCGCATGCCTGTGAATGTGTCACTTCCTGCGACAACACATGGCATACTCACAGTTTTAGGATCAGAGTAACAGTTTGGTTTATACATAAACAGATTGTGTGAATGAATCTTAAACAAATGTTAACAACATGCTTTCATAAAGGAGCAGAGAATAACTCTTTGCTTTTAGCAGCTGGGACACCAGGAGGGAGGGGACTGTGCGTAAAGCCTGATTTACACTTCTGTGTCCAATCTACATTGTAGCATACACCAAAGGTTCAGATTGTTCTGAATATTGTTGCAGAACTGTGTTTAAAATGGAGACTAGGGTGAAACATGACAAAACACACAAGCCAGACGTCACTAGTAAGAAGTCCAGATATTTTTTTATTTAGGCGCAGCAGTGCTATCATATACTTAAAAATATAAATATCTTGGCTTAAAATGATACAAACACATGACATTTAAAGAAGATGTGGGTGTTTTGACTCAGTCAGCTGGTAGAGCTCTGGGATCTGTGTTGGACAAAGTTAAACATTCTACAAACATATTGTCTCGTGAAGGATATTAACAGTGTAGAGACCTATAGTAAGTATAACCAAAAGATAAAGATCCCTCTGTGTCACATTCAGGTTAATGTTACCTTTAGCTTGAGAGACTGGCAGGTTTAACTGCAGAGGAAGACAAGAGTCTGTTTTGTAATGTGAGTTAGGTGAAATTGAGAATGAGATAAATTAAGTTTTAATGTCCCATTGATGACAACAAAAGGGATGTTCTTTTTGGAGAAATATAATTAATGTTGATTTCTTCTGGTAAGGTGATTATGAAAAACTTGTGCTTTCGAAGAGGAACCTTTTTTGGAGCAGATTTTCTCTGCAAAGCCCTGGGAGAAATAACAGAATACAATACACTATTTAAGACTGAGCTGTGAAAGGAACATGCAACGTAGTAATGTTATGAATTGTTGAACCACTGCAATTACATTTCTGTTGTCTTATAAACCCATGTTGGGTACTTTGTGTGCATGACCCGTAAATAAAGTACTTTGAATGAATAAATCCTACATTTACAACATTTCTGGCATCGCCCAGGATTTAAAAATTCTACAGAAAGAAGAAGCCTATAAGCCAGTATAATTAACTTTTTCTCCATATTGATTGATCAGCTCCAAGTCCATCATAATAGGCTTGGTTTCCTGTGTGTGTGTGTGTGTGTAGTATGTTTTTTGTTTGTTAACAACTGTAAGATGTCTCTTTGCTTCCTTATGAGACAAATATGAGATTTCACGGCATGAATCTTCTCACTAATACACAACTATTTTTATATTTAATTAATTTACCTGAACCTTACTGTTCCTGCACCTGACTGTTCTTGAACCTGACACCTGCAACCTATCCATATCTTGACAGGTGACAGTTCTTCAGGAGGAACGTAACAGCCTCTTGGCAGAGAACGACGTACTGACCGATAGAGCCAATCAGCTGGACACGTTTGATGACCCGAGCACGGCATCAGGGCGGAAACACAGCCAGCTGCAACAGCAGGTGGAGGCTCTGCAGGAGGAGAACTTTAGGTGAGTCACTGACTGCGTCTCTATGAACTGCCGATGCTGTGATGGTCTGCACCATTTCAAACCAGTCAGTGTAAGTTTCAAAGAAGTAGTTTGATCCAGAATAGGCTTAGATAAAACATTTTAAACAAACCAGTTTAAAACAGTCTGAACTAGTCTAGGCTAGTCTTAACCAGTCTAAACTGACTTTCTGCTCCTGCAGACTTGAGGCGGCTAAAGACGACTACAGGATCCACTGTGAGGAGCTGGAGAAGCAGCTGATAGAAGTTCAGCACAGAAACGATGAGCTGACTGGTCTGGCTGAAGAATCTCGCGCTCTGAAAGACGAATTAGACGTTCTGAGGTTTGTTCTGAGAGGTGCAACATATATAAAGTTTATTATATGATGTTATTAGCTTATTATTTATATTATTACAAAGCAGCATGTTATCTCTCTTTTCTGATCTTGTACTGTTCATGTGTATGTATTTTTTATGCGTTGGCGTAGACATCGGGCTGGGGAATAAACATAATGTTTACATATCTGGCGATGCACTGACTGTAATTTGGGGGCAAGGAGCTAAGGCCTATGGATTGATCTATGGATTGGTTCTGTCTTGCTACAGGAACTGTTCTGATCGTGTGGTGATGCTGGAGGCCTCAGTGGAAACATACAAACGTAAACTGGAGAATCTGGGAGACCTGAAGAGACAGATGAAGCTGCTTGAGGAGAACAATATGACCTACATGCAGAACACCGTCAGCCTGGAGGATGAGCTACGAAAAGCTAACGCTGCCCGTGCTCAGTTTGAGACCTACAAGAGACAGGTCTGTGTCGTGCTTCCCCTATATGCATATACATGACCTCCACTGCAGATTTCTTTTGAGAGGAGTGGGAAAGAGGAGAGGAGGGAGCCCTGGGAAGATGCAAGCTTTTAAATGCAAAATAATCAAATTTTGAATGTGTGATTAAAAATGCGATTAATTGGGGCGCTGGTGGATCAGTGGTTAGTGCGTGCGCCCCATGTATGGAGGCTGCGGTCCTCCAGGCGGGCGGCCCAAGTTTGAATCCAGCCTGTGGCTCCTATATATATATCTATATATATAGATATATATATACTGTATATATAGATATCTATATAGGACATACCCTGTATTGATTATAAATAAAACCAACAGTTAAATCTGGTAAATGTCCGTCAGGTCCAGGAGCTGCTCAGGAAGATGTCTGAGGAGACGAGGAGAGCAGATAATCTGGCCTTTGAAATGAAGAAGTTGGAAGAAAAACACGAGACGGTGATGAAGGAGAAAGAGGTGAGGCAGTTTTTTTTCCTCAATATATTTTTATTTAAGTAAGTTTCAGACATACAGTGTAATTATGATGAAACATTCAAAAACCCAATATCACTTCCCCTCATATATAACCCTCCCAGACGAAACCCCTATACCTCCTAGTTTCCAAAACAATGAGAACTAAAGTTCAGAAATAGAAGACACACACAAATAAATACATAAATAAATAAACAAACAGTTACAATTAAAAAAAAAAAATACTGAAAAGTCACATGACACCAACAAAAACAAATAAAGAAAATAAAAAGAATAAGAGTGGGGTTGAGCATGCAACACAGTAAAACAAACAAAACAGTATCAGCTGTGAAAGAGACATTGCCACACTCGCACACATCACTAGACCCAACGCCACATACTGTAGGATAGACGACTTAATCTTTGACGTCCTTCACTCTTCTCCTGCAGAGGATCATCATCGAGAGAGACTCTCTGAAAGAAATAAATGAGGAGCTGAGATGCACTCAGGTTCAAGAGCACCAGCTTTCCAAAGCAGGTATCTCACTGATCTTCTAATCTTTATCTTTACCATAACCACAACCCCCCCACCCCGAATCATTACCCCTCACCATAACCCTTATCCTTAATCTTAACCTCTGTATAACTTTCACGTAGGGATGCTTCCCTCAGGCAGCCCCAGCCACGACAACCTGGCAGCCGAGTTAATCCCAGTGGAGTACAGGTAATCTTGTGGCACAGGTAATCTCTTAGCACAGGTAATCTGTTAGCACAGATAATCTGTTAGCACAGGTAATCTGTTAGCACAGGTAATCTTTTAGCACAGGTAATCTCTTAGCACAGGTAATCTGTTAGCACAGATAATCTGTTAGCACAGGTAATCTTTTAGCACAGGTAATCTTTTAGCACAGGTAATCTGTTAGCACAGGTAATCTTTTAGCACAGGTAATCTGTTAGCACAGGTAATCTTTTAGCACAGGTAATCTTTTAGCACAGGTAATCTGTCAGCACAGGTAATCTGTCAGCACAGGTAATCTGTTAGTACAGGTAATCTGTTAGCACAGGTAATCTGTCAGCACAGTGTAGTGTAAACACGTTATGACATTGTGTGTGTCTGTGTGCTCCTCAGAGAGAAGTTTATGTGCCTTCAGCATGAGAACAGGATGTTGCGTGTGCAGCAGGAGGAGTGTGAGAGGGAGAAGATCGCCACCCTGCAGGCCGATCTGGAGGAGGCTCATAAGAGCCGCAGTGAGCTCGACACAGAGATCAGGTGATCAGATAACCCATGACATCATCCAGGTTCTTCTCTGCTCCTTATGATGTAAAGCCTGTGATGGATTTTTTTTCTAATGTCATGTGATGTGTGTCGTCATGGTGATAAACCTGCAGGCTGAGTAGAGAGCGAAACAGTGAGCTGCAGCAGCAGGTTGAAGATCTGCAGAGAGCGCTGCAGAGTCAGGCGGCGAAACCAGACGACGTGAGTGCAGTTTGATCTGACTTTGATGTAATGTAATATTATATCATGTTATATATCAAAAAAGATCATAATATATAATAGTATACACTGATAACATAGCTTTTCATAGGATCATATAATGTACAACATAATTGAATGTCTTATGATGTACATTTTTTTATATATATTATAAAATAGCATTATATAACAATATTACTTAACATAGGATCATATCATTTAATATAACAAAATATTTAGCAGAGTTGGAAAAAGTTCTTGAAAACCAAAGTTAAGTGAAAGTACAGATACTTCATTTGAAAGTCAATTAGCTAAAAGTTACCAATTATACATTCACTTAAGTATCAAAAGTATCTGGTTAAAATGTTTTATGTATTGTAACAAAAAGTACAAAGACCCAAGACAACCAGATCTTTTAGGTCATTAGAGGTTTGCGGTGTGGCAGCATCACATTCGGCTGACTCACTGGCGACTGTGAGAGATGAGACAACTCAAGGAAAGGACATTCTTAGAAAAAGCAACACTCGTCCTTATCATGAGTAACGGCCCCAGACTGTCTCCACACATGTGGACCACGTGTTGACAGCCCAGGACTGATTGAACCCCTGGTTATATTACATTCATTTTAATGTCATACAAACTTTACAGATAATTTATTAAGTCATACAGAGGTGGAATTGGTTTCCTGATCAGTAGAGTTTGTGCAGGACATCTTGAATAAATCCTGCGGCACAGTCACCACTGGCTGCAGACGGTATCTCTGTCACTCTAACTTTGTGAGGCTGTTTGTCAATTAGACACTGATATACATATAAAAGGGGCAATTTTTCCCCAAACGACTGCATAACGGCAGGTTGCTTTTACAAAGCATTACACTCTTTGGCTGCAGAGGAGCCAGCAGACACTCTATATTCAAACATTTATGCACAGCCTATAATTTACAAATAGCAAGAACATTTCAACCCTGATGTCTCTGTGAATGGCTCTACACCTGAGTGTGATACATTTCTCTGTGGTGTGTTGTATAATATGAGCATTGAGAAGTGCTTAATTGAAGGAGAGCTTACTTTGATCAGGGAGAACAGAGCATGTGTTTCGTGTCATTGCCAGATTTTTGCCCATTGACATCACAACTTTTATACATTTATTGCACTAGCTATCACTAGTACAAGCTATCACTATCACTAGCTATCACTAGCACTAGCTATCACTAGTACAAGCTATCACTAGTACAAGCTATCACTAGCTATCACTAGTACAAGCTATCACTAGCTATCACTAGCACTAGCTATCACTAGTACAAGCTATCACTAGCTATCACTAGTACAAGCTATCACTAGCTATCACTAGTACAAGCTATCACTAGCTATCACTAGTACAAGCTATCACTAGCTAGCACTAGCTATCGCTAGCACTAGCTATCAGGGACCTGCAGTGGGCTTTTTGACCGCTCGCTCACTCCGACCCACAGCAACGGTAAAACCGCCCACTGCTCCCAAGGCATTCCTCTTGCTCTAGTGATTATGTGCAAACATGCATAGATAATCAATACTGATGATTAGACACTGACAGTTATATTCAGATTTGATATTGTAACAAGATGTCCAACATTAATGTAGTGTGGTAATAGTAGAAGTTGAATTTAAAAATCTATCTGTAACGATGTACTTCATTATTTAAAACCACTGATATAAATTAATAAAATGTCACGTAATGTAAAGTTCTCTAACTATATATCTAATGAAACACGTTGTAATATTGTGTAATGTTATGATATAATATGACATCATCTAAAGTTAAATTATAAAATGTCATATCATGTTATATAATATAATGTCACATCATTGTCGTATATGTTATATAATGTAATGATGGTGCCATGTTTTGCTGTTTAATATAAAATTGACTTCTAGATTATGATATTTAAACAGATGTTTGACAGTGTCTTCTTATTACTTAACAAAAAAGTATTTTTTTACTTAAACTTGTTGAAAATGTAAATATTTTCTTTTCTAGTCGAACTTGAAGAGGAAACTCGATGCGCACATGTGAGTTTGAATTTTGTCCTTTTTAGACACTTTTTTCAGAGTGTGTATTGATGTTGTCCAGTTAGAAATGCAAATGTTCAGATTCTTCTTCTACTTCTCCTCCTTCTCATTTCTTTTTTCTTCTTCCTCTTCTTCTGCTGCAGGGTGCAGCTGAACGAGGCTCAAGATGAAATCATGAAGAAGAAAGAGCTGCTGGAGGACCTTCAGCCCGACAACACACAGACCTGTGAGCCTCCTGACGCAAATCACCACACACTTACACACAACAACTACCAACAAGACTAAGAACTAAATCCTGGAGAACTAATATTAAAATAGTAATTCCAGTCGTCCATTTTCTGAGTATCAGTAGCTGAATCAATTGTCTTTTCTGTAGACCTCGTTGCTGCATTGAGTCCTGAATTTGTGTTGACTTTTTTAATAAACACCGTCTACAAAGTCTATAAATATCTAAGTTGTGTGTTTCAGCGCTGAAGCTGGACGAGCTGATGGCGGCTCTGAAGAAAAAAGACGATGACATGCGAGCTATGGAGGAGAGATATAAGATGTACCTGGAGAAAGCTCGAAACGTGAGAATAAAGAGCTTCTCTTTAATTTATTAATGTTTAAGTTCATTTAGTCCATCAGTTTGATATTTCTTCAGTTTTATGTTTGATTTATCACTATTGATCTGTCCTGTTTTTTTCTTTTCTTCTGATTTCAGGTGATTCGAGCTCTTGATCCAAAGTTGAATCCAGCCACAGCGGAGATTCAGGCTCTGAAGAACCAGTTAGCAGATCGAGACAAACAGATTCTGAACCTGGAGGTAAATCTGTGGTTTTATGTTCAGTGTTGATTTTTTTTGTGATCCAAAATTCAGAATTGTTTTATCTTTATTATTTTATGCAGCGTCAGTGTGAGCAGGCACGGCTGAGAGAGTACGAGGAGAAGCTGATCGTCACAGCGTGGTACAACAAGGTGAATTTTCCCCTCATAGCCTGAATTGATGTTATCATTAACAATTGTTATTGACACTCAGTTTGTTATTGAATGACGGTCACAGCCAGATACAACAAGTTAACATGACATCATCATCAAGTTTCACACTGTTACACTGAGTGTTAAGATCATATAAAGTCTGATGTAAAAGGTCAATCCATCCCTTTATTTTCTGACTTTAAATATTTACACTCATTATTGATTGATTTGGATCCCCATTAGCCACTACCTAATTAGCAACTACTCCTCCTGGTTAATTATTATTTGTAATTACTAAAGGTGTATTAGTGTAATATTTAATGATGGTCACAGCCTGGTATAAATGGGTAAATTAATTTCTTTATAATCTAAATGTTTTATTATTTAAGCTAAGTGTATTACTGTATAAGTAATTGATGTTGACCACCTGGTTATTAATGAAACCTGATCACACATTTAATTTATTTTATTAATCGTCATTTCCTCAGAGTCTGAACTTTCAGAAGTTGGCGATTGAATCACGTCTTGGCGGCTACTCGTCATCCATGATGACACCTGGACCATCCTTCTTGTCTCAGCAGCGGCAGGTCTCTAATGCCCCCCGCAGGGCACTCTCGATTAGTGTGCCTTCCTCCAAGTAAACCCCCCCCCCCCCCAAAAAAAAAAAAACAAAAAAAAAAAAACCTTTAAAGTAAGCACTCAAGTGACCTTAAACACACCTGCTCTCAGCCAGGGGACAGATACTCTGAGACAGATACTTAACTGAATGTAGAATAAGTCAGAGTCTGTAATATTTAAAAATGTGATTTTAGATTTTATTTTAAAGGTAAAAACAAAATCAATTAAATTTAGATGATAGTTGATGTGAAGATCTGGACCTTTATTCTATGCAGGGTAAAAACTGCAATGTTGATATTCAGTCGACTAATGAGACAAGCTTCACATTTATATAAAACATGTTTTTATATTTGGTGCTGGACACCAACAGCTTGAAGTCAGTTTGTACTACAGTAAAGCTGTAAAAGTCCTAAATGTTCTGAAGAGACAATTCTACCATAACATCAACAACAATAACATCAAAAGATCCTTCACAGGGAGTCGGGATGTCTGTACTAATATTTGTCTTTCTACGCCTGCAGCCATTTTTGACTGAATATCTGTGGTCTAATTAATCCAGTTCATAATCTTTCATGTAATCTTATAAATATGTGATGTAAACAGGATCAACACCAGCTTCTCGACCAGTTTGATTCACAAAAAAAGTTTAAATTACTGATTTGATTGTGATATTATTAGACATCATGGAGTCCAAAGTGTAATGAAATCACTTAAAATTGTTTTCTTTTGTTTTTTACATACTTACAACAATTTATTTTGTTTGCAGCTGATGATTCATGTAGGGTGTGAAAATTGTGAAAATAAGTTTGATCAAATGTAGTGCAGAAACTGTGAGCTTTCATGTTTGTATTTAATAAAAATTAGACATTTTTTTATCTAAAGAGTAAAAAAAAAAGTACTTTGGATTATTTGTGAATAAATAAATTCTTTTTCCAAAAAATGTTTGCTTCATTATTCATATTTAGGGATGTAAAGATGAATTGTAAAATCGTTATGAAGCGATTCAAAGGTGTCAAGGTTCGCATAGGTACTCTGAACAAAGGAATCGCTATAATATAATAAATGAAAGAGGTGAGAAGATAACAGACAAGACAAAAGTGGGTGCAAGTATTGGAAGAAGACAGGGTACTACACAAATAGCACAACCAACATCATGCAGCATTTAATCGACACTACAATGAAGCTCCAATCACCTACCCGTGAGAAAAAAAAACATTAAAAGGCCAAACCACAGTGACAAGTGGGTTTCCAGCCCCTAAACGAATCTTTTTCAGTCATAATTTGTCTACAGTCTCATTTTGTAAAGTAAATTGTGATAGTATCGTTACATCCCTATTCATATTTATTCAACAATTCATTTGGCAGAAGATTTTGTCCAAACATCAGAGTAAGTAAAACACAAGCAAAGATCTAGAAAGGAGGAAATGTCGTCAGGAAGTGCCAACAAAGAACTTAAAAGTCCACACAGCACAGGTGGTGCTCAGAGCTATTGATCAAGGTGTATAGAATAGTTATTTTAAAAAATCCTCATTAACAACAGCTTCATCATCAATATCATTATCATCATTAACATTCTAATCCACAATTGTCCCTCTGTTACGAAACATCTGACACTTAACTGGTATATTATATAGAAGTATTTCATCACTGAAAATTACATAAAAAATCTGATGAATTGCATATTGAACCAATTTCAATTTAAAGCAAGTTATTTTTACAATAATACAGCAATTTCAACACGGAGAGAAACAAATAGAAACGGGGACACTATTATCTCCCGAAATGTTTAAATCAGAACTTGTTTATTTGCTTTTTTAAAATTCAGCACCTTAAACACATTGGTGTAGGTCATAAGCTATGCAAACTGGTCTTGCATTAATAAGAGAAGATGTGTGTGTGCTCAGCTGTTGACACTTCATCATTTTGCTGCATTTATCTCAGAGGTCTGCATCCAAAATACTAAAATTATTTTAAGAATTAAGAAATAATAATAACAGCCTAATCAAAGTCAAGCCAAATACAACATTTAAAACAAATTAAAGTTTTGCCTTCAGTCACATTTCATGTATGTTTTTTTCTCTGCATAAGGCAAAGCACAAATGGCTCTGCTGGGTATATTGTCAGAGGTCAGATCAAATGTTCCCTTCATTGATATGGAGCTATTTTTACTACCCCAGAGTAGTGGGATGTAGTTTATATAAAATAAGTCCTTCAGTTTAAAAGAGACTTTCACACCCAGATATTAAAAACCACTCGCACCCAGGTGAGGGTTTAAGTTTAGTAGAGATTGGGGAATTTAGTAAGAGAGGCATAAGATTTGGTGAAGTTTTTTATAGCCTGATAGTGCTCCAAAGTTGGTAATGAGATCTAAAGCTAACAGCAACTGACCTTTCTGGGTTGGTCAGGTATAGAACAATGTCATCTGCACACAATGAGATTCTTGCCTCTTTTTACTCAATATAAAGTATGTGACCTCTCATTACCTGTGAGATGTTTCATCAGGTGTGCTTTAAATTATCTTTAGTCTTTTGTTGCCCCTAACCCAATGTGTTGCTACCATAACATTCAAAATATGATTATAATTTTCCAAAAACAATTCATTTCTAAGTTTCGACAATATTATATATATTTTGTCTTAGTACTATTTCAATTACATCTTGGCTTTAAATATTTTGAAATTCATCACTATTTACATTGTACACAACGTGTCAACATGTAAGGAGATTGTGTAAAATGTTTATAATAATCTGCAGTACTCAGTCTGAAGTTTACTGGTTTCAGGGTTCAGCGGACTTTTGCGTAGATCTTAAAGGGAAAAGGCGTGCGTGTAGCTCCAGTGATTCCTTCCGTTTTCAGCTCAACTCCATCCAAGGTCGAAAAATCAAACTTCTGAAACAAACTGACAAAAAACAGGAACAGCTCCGTTTTTGCCAGACCTTCGCCCAGACATGCACGCTTTCCTAAAGAAACAAAAGGCATAGAAACACTGAAAATATTCTCCACTTATTTACACAGTCAAACACATGTTTCTGAAACCTTAAGGAGTTTAATGTTTGTGCTTTAAATGTTCAAAACTGGATTTGTTTCAATGGATGATCAGATAGAATTATCAGAAAGGTGGGAACGTTACCTGCAGAGAAAGGTAAAAATGCTTCCCTCCTCACAAACTTTCCATCAGCATCCAGGAAGTGTTGAGGGTTAAAGGTGTCAGGAGTTTCCCATTCATTCTTATCAAATAACACAGAGGTCAGGTTGGGCATCACGGAGGTTCCCTGCAAACACCAACAGGCAGATATCAATTAATTAAAACATTTGTTTTATAAAGTTGCAAAAACATCAGTGAATCAAACTGGAACATGAGAACAATACAGGTCAGACAAAAGGCAAAAATCATACTGGTTTGATTTTATTGTGTTTTTTTGAACACTAGTTAATTAAGAATCTCTATAAATGTCTATATTGATCTTCATTAGACTTTAGATCATAAGTTGATGACCTTTGGTATCAAGAAACCTCCCAGCATTGTATCTTTGGTGGCCTTTCTGAGTCCATTTAAAGGAACTATATTTCCCATCCTCTGGATCTCGTGGATCACAGCGTCCGTGTAGGGCATGTTGTGTTTGTCGGCCATGGTGGGCTGGCGAGTCGCTCCGATCACGGCATCTATTTCTGCCTGGACTTTGACTGAAATAAAAGATTTGACATTGATTATTTTGAGAGATTCTTTCTTTCTAATCTCTTAGCTGTTCTGTTGCTAATCATAGCATTTACCCTGAATATGATGGTTGTTGATCAAGTAGACGAGGCCCCACTGCAACGTTTTTGAAGTGGTTTCACTTCCAGCCAGAAACAGATCCAGACAACATAAAACCAGGTTACCATCATCAAAACCCAGCTCGCCATTTCTGTTGTGCTGTCGGGCAAAGGGAAAATTACATCATCGGATTTTATTGTTCAGATAATTGATTTCTGTTATATAGTAAATTGATTGTCTTTGTGAAGTTCCTACTTTCTCTATCAGAAAGGAATCTATGTAGTCTTGTGGGTTGCTGGGGTCCAGATCCAACTTGTGTCTCTCAACCTCGACTCGGATAGCTGCCTCCAAACATTTGTAGTTGCTGAAGATGTCATTGTGTGGCCCTGGCAGGTGTTTCATCAGCACTGGGAATGCATCATAAAGCTGTTTGGATTGGAAACGTGCTGTTATTTTTCAGATCTCTTACACTGAAATTGTTTTCTCGTAGGAAACAAGTCTGCATTTTTTTACTTGAGAAAACTAAAAAGTATTTTGTCCACAGGAAATTCAAATCAAGTTAGTTTTCAGGCGGTTTCAAACAGAAAACAAAGAGAATATTTGTCTAGCGTTAATTTTGCGAGATAAATGATATAGCCTATTGGCAGAATGAACACCCTGATGTGCAAGTTCATGTTATTTCATATTCTCTCTCTCTGCTAGTTATTCTCTCTCCTTCACAAAATGTGTCTGGATGAACTTTCCTGCTGCTTACAGCTACTTGAGGCTGAACAGGTCCCAGTCTGATGACCTGTTAGCCAGGATCAGTACCAGGATTTCTCTGATGGCGTTTTGTTTCGAGTGTTGAGCTCCTGTCCATCTGTCTCCACTGAGTGCCAGTTTAACTGTATCTAACAAGTCACAAAAAGTCGGCTGAAATCTTTACTAAAGAGCTATCAACCCAAAATAAACAGATTTTTACTGAGATTTAATGACAATAAACAGACTAAAAAGATGCTGAAATAATCACATTATGATGAGGACTTGTAAAGAAGTCCTCATTATGATTGAATTGAATTATTTAACATTGTAACACTCCTGTTGGCATGTGTAAAACAATTAAACTAAAAGTGTAGGGTTTCGCTATGAAGGATTGACAGTTTTGTCCAAACTTCTCTGGATCTTACTAGAGCCCAGATGGAGCCCTCTAGATAGGCCATCTCCGTCAGATTCTTCAGCATGTTCTGGAAGTTTCTGTCAGTGTAGTCAAAGCGTCTCCCAAACACAATCTGGCAGATGATGTTGGCCACCGCGTAATTTAATAGATGCACAGGATCAAAAGGCACACCTGAACAAATGGACATATATTCAGTCAGTAAACTTTGTGATTTTAATTGTTCCATTATTTTGTTTCTTCTCCTCTGTTTTGGTGCTTTTCAAACCTTTCTCCTTCTCCATCGCCTCCTGCAGATAACAACTCTCCTCGCAGATTCTCTGCTCCATTGAGCTCTTGGCATGACCATAGGTACGTAATATAGCCATTGCAAAACGTCGCTGTCTCCTCCACACACTCCCATTACTGAAGAAAAGACCCGCTGAGACAGAAGCAAAATCACATGAGGTTATTCATACAGGTTAAATACTTCAATATAAATGCTTTGCATTTGAATGCTTTTTTTATGACTCACCCGAGTTCCCTGAATAAATTCTGGTCACCATCGGGCTGTAAGGTCGCTCCACAAAGTTCTCAGCCTGTGTTACTATGGCTTCTTTCACCATTTTCCAGCCTGACACAAACACTGTTTTGTGTCTACCAAGACGTATGCAGAAAACATTTCCATAAACATCAGCGAGCTGTGAATGAGAAGCAGAGAATGAGAGGCATGTGGTCAAACATGTGACTTTGATAAGATGCATATTTATGACCTTCGTCATTTAGGTTTTAGGCTATTTAAAAAAAAAAACAACTTTATTTTCTGTTGGAGCAAAGCCTCATGATGTTCTCAATCATTTTCTTTTGAGAATGATTCTTAAGTACTTAAGTAGGTGAAGTATTACTGAACCAAACTTTTGTTTTGCTAAAAATTCTATAGAATTTCCAGAATCAGAAAAACTTGCTGAATAACAGGAAAAGATAATATGTCGTCTTACCTTGGTAAGGTAGATGTGAGGCTGTTTAGATTCAATGCTGAAAACGTTTCCCAGAAGAGGTAGAGATGGAGGTCCTCTAGGAAAGTTGGGTGGATCCTTTTTGCTCAGCAAATACATCATAAGGAGAACCCCAAAAATAATAAGGAGCAGTCCTTTCAAATCAAACAGCAGAAAAGGATCACACAACCACATCGTGAAGCAGAGGAGATAAGCAGACTGAGCAGGATCTCTTTTTCAGTCATCATCTCTTACAGATGGGCTGGTTCTCTGCTGACTCACAACTTATGTGCAAACATTGACTATTGTGTTGAACAAAGAATGGGCTCTTCATTAACCAAATGCTTAGAAAATTGAGTTAAAATCGAGCAAAACTCACAGCGTTACAAGGACATTATGAAGAGCATGTGTCCTCTGTTACTTTAACATTTTATAACGGAGCTTACTAACACTTCTAGGTTTGACCCCAAATCTTTAACGATTTATTCTTCAGAGCTTCAGTCGCCGGCCAATCTCTAAGTTGAACACAAGGATCATTTCATTCCATGGGGGTGCTCAATGTATCATTTTACATTGATTGTAAACATTGTCTGTTTACTCCAAATCATTCCGAACCCATAGCCTATCTTGATATAAATATCTCCTTATTAATATCCCTTTTTCTGAAACCACTTGTACTTTAAATCAATCTCCTTAGTGTGTGGATAAAGAAATCACCCCGAAGTATTGCTAGAAGCAGCACAACCATGTTTTCTGAATTTTATTGGCTACTGAAAACATCATTCCTGCACACAGTCTCAGCAATTGGCCTTCAGAAAAGGGGCAGACACCTCCTTTCAACTCAGGCTCTCATTGTCCAAAGAAATACCATTAAATTATTTATAACAAATGCTTTTATTTGAAGCTCTAGCAGTTACTTAAGAGTATTTTATGATGTTTAATCTTTGCAGATTTTTTATCAGGTTATTCATTCTGCACATTAAATCAGAATCTACAAAGTAGTCCCATCACGAAAACTGTCAGATAAATACAGTGGAGAATTTTTATTTTCTTTTATCTGAACTGTGATGGAGTAAAGGTATAAAGTAGGACATGAACATGAAAACAAAGAACACCTATTAGAAAAAAGGTTTGCTAATGCACACAGAAATTGCCCTTCACTTGTGCAAAATAACTGTCAGTAGAATGAGAAAGAAAAAACATAATGCAACAAAAAATTATAAAATTATGCTTTCTATGGAAAGCCAGTCAGTGAAAATAAATCTGCATACAAACAAATCAAACAGGGTAACTTTTGATATTTTTCTTCCGCTTTTTGGACACATCTGCCTTTATTTTTTTTTATACAGCAACATGACATTTTCCCCACTTCATTTATAACCATTAGTACAAAATGTGTCTTTTAAAAAAGGACCATCTTTCAGAACATATTTGGGACACTGTTTGGGACAGTTTGTCGGGTACCGCGGTGATATTGTCATAGGATATTAGAAACATATACACATAATCAATGAGTAAACAAAGTGAATGGGAACCATATGAACAGGTGATATCTTACTAATGGAGCACTGTTCATGTACATTTGAGTTTGAGCAGTTTATTTAGACACACAAGAAGAAAACCACAGTAAGTGCATTGAAGTGTAAAAGTGTTAACTATACAGTAAAAAACTATGTATGGTATTTCATCTTGAAGCACCACATATTACAATTCTATGCACAACAGCTTTTTATCAATAGGTTGTTAAATACATGGAGTCAGTTCTGATGCACTATTGTCACCCTTGTTTGAAACTTAAAAAAGAGTAGGCAAAATATCCTGCATAATGATGGTATACCATGTTGAATCCTTTGAGAGTGATGAAGCTTTTACAGGTGCAATGAGTCAGACTGACTGCAAAAACGAATAACAACACAAGTTAATGACACAAAGTAAACACATGAGGTAAACAAAACATTTTCAAGCTATCATCCACATACTAAACAAAGCTTTTCATGTCATCAAAACTATCTTCATAAAACCCAGATTTTGCAGGACAAATACGGCAATTTACTGATTTTGTTGGGTATAAACATACTGTATTAGGAATGGACAGCCTTGCCTAAAGTGAAGCCAGAAGATTTAGAGCTCCCCCTGCTGACTGGCAGCATTATAGGTTATAAACCCTGCTTCCTCTATGTTAACCAATAGGACATGGGTCAAACTTTAAAATTGAAAAGCCCATCAGATACATTTACCTCCGACCCAGTTTCGTCATAATAATTACGACTCTATTTTGAGTCCAAGTAATTTTTCTTTCTTGTTAATTAGTTATTTGAAGCTATAAAACAGTATGAAATGCCATGACTGACAGCATTGTTGACCAATGCGGCTTCTGCTGTGACGTGCACCAAATTAGCAGAATACTGCAAAAATGGGGAGGATAAATGTGACGCACACCAACACAAGAGTCCCTGAACACCATTACTGGGAGTGTCTGCTTAAAACCGTCACAAGAATCGGTTCTGCAGTGGACTGTACCCACCGAAGGGATTTTTGCCGTTTTATCGGTGAGTTAAAAATGTGTTTTTGTTAGCCGAAGAGGCATGGCGTCAACACCGTGGCCCTTCCAGACGAACTCTACTGCACAGCAGTGCTGTCACTTTAAAAAAAAAAAAAAAACTTAGGAAGAATTGTGAATATAACACAGTAATGACAAATTAGCTAAATGTTGGAGTCAATCACAGGGATATTTTGGCTTCATCCTGTTCAACGGGAGAAAGCTGAAGCACACTGTCCATTCGAATATACAGTCTAAGGGTATAAACTGCAGAGCAATTTAGCTTTCCTGCACTGACATGCGTTTTGACATTTTTTTCCATCACTAGTCCTCATTTGATGATAATAGTAATTTTATTAATAATAATAATAATAATAGTAGTAGTAGTAGCACAGTGGAAATAGGGAAAGAACAATTATTGCCACTTTTCACCTACTCCCTTGCTTTGTAAACAAACGCACAGATGAAAAACCCAATCCACCCCAACCCCACCCTTGGGTGTCAGTCATAAGGGTCCATCATCTCAGTCTGCAGTTGTTCCAATGGCTCATTGACAAAGACAGAAAGGTTATTATCTGAGCAGTTCCTGCATAGAGTTTATAACTCATCCTTAAGTTTAGAGTCTGTGCCTTCATCGTCCTCCTCTTCCTCCTCCTGCTCCATGCCCTCCTCCTCTTCTTCATCTTCCTCCTCCTCCTCCTCCTCATCTTTCTCTTCCTCCTCCTCGTCTTCTTCCTTTGCCTCCTCTCTCCTCGATTTGTCATCCTCCTCTCGTTTCTTCCTCTCCTCGTCTTCTTGGCTTTCCTTCATCTTCTTCTCTGCCACCTGGGGACGACAAGAAGAAAACAACATTTTTAAAAAGTGACAAACCCCCTTTAACATAAATGTTCATTTCTAGAATAAGGCATTTATGGATAATTACATTTTAATATGACAAACACAGTAATTCAATTTGGGTTTATACATATCTAAAAACTGAAATGTATGAGTATTATGAATTCCAACATGAAGTTAGAAGAGGAGGGTAAGAGTATTTGGCTTACCTTAGTTTTACCCCATGTGTCATTGCCTACTTCTTCTGCCATGGTTGGATCGTTGGTGATTAGGAAGTTATCAAAGATGGTACCAGACTTGACCTTCATGAAAAATAAAACATTCATTTGTATTATCTTTCAGACACTAAATGCAAACAGATCAAGTAAAGGACCAGCTACATAATGAAACGTGTTTCCTCCATCTCCTCAGCATCTCAATTTCTCCCAATTGTAAAAGGAAATAAACAATTTAGCCTGAGCTATTGACAAATACACACGGCAGGTAAAATGTTCCTTTTCTGGAGGTCATATATTAGTTTGTCTGTCTGTACAAAGCACTAAACAGGATAGTCAGGGTCTTCTTACTTGCCACAAGTCGAGTCCAATGACCCCGATACTGTTGTATTTGTAGATCTCTGAGTCGGCTGTATACTCTGGGTTGTCAGTCTCAGGGTGGATCCACTTGCCTTTGTAAGCAGGATTAACAATCTCGCTGGGCTTCCACTCACCCTGTTGACAACAAACAAGTGTAAGTAGAAAGATTAATGTCAGGAGAATAAAAAATGCTGTTACAACCGCTGACAAAGAAGAGTATGAAAAAAAAGGGGTAGACACCTTTCTTGCTTCAATATTAAGTGATGAACGTGCTGTGGTAAGACATTTTAAGTTCCACTGTGGGGAACTTTTGGGGAAATACCATCTTTAAAACTTAATTAAGGGCTGATTTCCACACAACAACAACAACAACAACAACTCAAAATATCCCATTGACTCGTCATGACATATTAAGTGCTATGATTTTTTGCTGTTCACCTTATAGTCAGGGTTGGAGACCATAGGCGGCTCCCACTCTCCGTCCATCTCATCATCCCAGTCATCAGGCTTCTTGGCATCAGGATCTGGGATGTTTTCAGGTTTGTCCCAGTCCTGAAAAAATATTTGAGATTACTACTTCACAAAGGAATATCAATGACATTTCTAAAAGATGAAAGTTTTACTGTACACATAAAGTGATGTGTTTATGTTAAGGAAAGGTAACTGAGTAAAAGTAAAATAATACAAAAAGATTTCCATGGCGACTTAAGCAGACTGACCTCTGTTTTCTTATCATCAGGGTCAGGAATATTCTCCCTGTCATCCCAGTCCTCTGGCTTTTTGGCTTCAGGATCCTTAATTTTTTTGGAAGGCAGGAAGTCCCAGTCATCCTCCAGATTGCCGGACTCAACCTTCTTATTATCGATCTTGACCTCGTAAGTGTTGTCGGGGTTGACAATCAGCGTGTACAAGTGTGTGTACTCATCATCCTGTGAGGTATAAAATAAATGTCAGCAGCCTTTCAAACTGGGTAGTCTTCACTAATGCTTCACATACATCTCATTATCATATGAAACACATTCAAAGTGTTCGTTTGTATTGAGAAAAAGACAACAGCAATATAACAATTTTTTTTTTTTTTTTTTTTTTTTTTATCTTGAGGGCCAATTTATAAATTTGACAAGAAAACAAAAAAGCTTGGATATGGAAAAAATGTTAAGAACCCTCTAACTGAATATCACACTTTTACCACGTATCGATGTCTCACCTTGCACCGGATGTCTTTGTTAATCAGGTGATTCTTGCCTTTGTAATTGAAGATGACATGAACCTTCTTTGTGCCAGGGCCACAGATATCAGGACCTAAAACGACAAGCAGTCAAATAAATGTGAAAAAGTGAAAAAAACGGGCAAAGACATGGAAAAGGATTTTAAAAATATCTCAGAATCATCTGAAAAAGGAGAGAAAAAAAACCAAAAAACAATCCACGCACTTAATCAGACAAGTTATAATACACTGAAGTTTAAAGGCTTTATATGTGATTTTTAAAACTTAAATGTAGCAGAAATCAAGTATATCCTCTGAAAATAACTCTGTGAGTAATGACTGTCTACAATGGGTGTAACACTCGAGTCCCGCTGTCTGTGATGTTTTCTGAGTCCTATCTTCAGTTTGTTTACATCGCCAGGACGGCCGGCTGACTCCTCCCCTCGCGTATAAAAGTTGTTTAATTGAGGGACTAGAGAAAAGAAGAATAACATACTGTACTCACTGATTATTTGAATGTCACGTAAGCGTTTTGAGATCACGCTCATTTCAGGTAAATTTACATGCAGTGTGAAGATAAGAGCATAATAAAGATCACTAGCATTAGCATGCTAACACAACAATGCAGCGCGAGTTGTTTTGGTTTCATGCTGGTGCTTAAGGGCGACATCTGCTGGATCCCAAAATCGCATATAAAGCCTTTAAATAAGATCAATTATCAATTTATAGAACAAAAACATAAACAAATAAGAAATCCAAAAAGCTCTTCAACGTTGGTAAACATGAAGAGGAAAAAAAATGCAATCAAAGCATATCTCTCAACTTTTGCTGCTTTGCTAAAGTGCTCATGATGGATAGGCCGGGTCTTTGTAACATAACAATGAGTAAGGTCTTTTACCTGCTTTTTGTAAAGTGTCTCGAGATAACACTTGTTATGAGTTGACGCTATACAAATAAAAACTGATTGATTGATTGATTATGCAGAAACTATCTACTTACCAAACATGATGTTGTAAACAGAATCTCCATGCATTTCTTCCTGGTTGAGGTCGGAGGGGAACAGTTTGATGTAGCCTCCACCGCAGTCGATGCTCTGCTCATGCTTCACAGTGAACTGGATGACGAGAGGCTGGCCCTGGTTACTGAAGTCATCAAAACGGGATGACATGGCATAGAAGCGGGCGTCCTGGCTCGTCTGCAGACCTGTGTCAAAAAGAGAGAAAGAAGTTGCTGACGTGAATATGTCTTATGGGGACATCTAGCTCCAAGTATAATACTTCCATATAAAGTAATTTCTATAAAGTTGTGAATTTAAATGACACAGCAAAGGGACTGTCTTATGGGATGATGTCAAAGTAAATCAATATGCAAGGGCAAAACTGTATTTTGCTGGGATATTGGCACATTTTCAGATTTATAGTTAAAGGCATTCAGTGTAATCTCATCTGGGTAGAAAATATCAAACAATAATCAGATGAGTCCAAGACAATGCAAGATCTAAACTCCAGTACAAGTTCGTACAGTGTTTCGCTTCTAGATGTCAAGTCTCCTAATAAATTAGCTAAACACAAACTTCAGACTGAGGATGCACACTAATTCTCTGAAAATACAGCTGGATCCGTGTTCATCATCTTGCATGGATCCAGGGCCAGGGGTTGAAAAAAACCTACATTTTCACTCACCTTTATCTTTCTCTGCATCTCCATAGAACTTCCCTGCCGTCAAGTCAAACCTGCCGTAGTCTGACTTGTGCTTGGATTCAATCCAGCGACTCTTCCAGGCATCTGCACAAACAAGAGAAGGTTCAGCTGCTTATCTGATGATGCATCAGTGCAGGTGCATTAGGGCTGTGTGATGCTGCTGTATATGAATACCCTATGTGGTTGGGATTTATGAGACTGGAGAAGAAAAGGGCAGATTGGTAAAAAAAAAAAAAAAAAAAGGGTGTAGTAAATGAGTAGGGGTGGGTGCAGTTGGGGGATGGGGAGACGTCAGGGTTTGATGATGACTGTGGGTATAGAGGACGGTGAGGAAGAGAGAGGGGCGTGAGGTCAAAAGACGAATGGTGCCAATATATACTAAATGCATCTCAAGATGAGCTTAAAGCAAACATTACAACATAGAACTGCAGGTGAAATTAAAACCTGTCACCCCCCAAAACACGTCAATCTTCCAACATAAAAGAAATACCGGTTCAGCCACATTTGAACTGATTAAAAGATGTTATATATGGTGTATTAATAACTCAAAATAATGTCAATAATACAAGCATAATTGTGTGTAAAGGACCTTACCCCCATCTTCAAATTGTTCTCGCCAGTACACGGCAGACTCGGCCAGAGCAGATGCGGCCGACACGGCCATCACCAGCAGCGACAGGGCTGTCATCATGCCGAGCAGAAGCACCACGGTGGATAAAAACTAAAAACTAATCTATTATAACTGAATTACAATTAGTCTGGATAATCTTTCAAAAACGCACAATGGTCAGTCCAGTATCTCATACAGTGATGTTACAGTGATAAGCTCCAAGACGCCGCCGCCGCCGCTCTCCTCTCGCCTCGGAACAGATGTCTGAATCTGATTGGACGTCGGCTCTGATCCTCAATAAGGAAGCGCTACCTCTTTCGGCCAATTGGAGGTTAGAAAACCTTGATGAATAGATGCCCTAGCCAATGGCAGTAGACCACGCGTTTGCTTGATACACGCCCAGGGAGGGTGATGCGCTGGATGATTCATATGCAAGGATAAATCAGTGTAAAATGTAGTAATACAACTGGTTTACGTATCTGAAGCCAACTTTAAATAATTTCACGTATTCTACCTTGATTTTTCTCAGTTTTTAGCCTATTATCAGTAGTGTTTTAAGTTATGCCCCCCCTCATAATTAATCTCCTCTATTTTTAAAAATGTTAAAATCATACTTTCTCTTAAGCAAAGCTCTAAAATCTATTAATTGAGTTAAGATGCATCTTTCTTGAATCCAACAGTTTTTGTTTTGAGGATGTTGATGTTCTTGATTCGGTCACTTTTAAATGCAAAGCGAAGACCTGTGTAGGGCTGAGATCATCATAATTTCCTTAACAAACTTATGAGGCTTTCCTTGATTGAAATAAATTGTAGCCCAATATTTGTGTTGATTGATGAATAAATCAATTTAGTTAGATCTGTGAATTTCAGATTTTTCTCCAAGTGTCTCTACTAAGCAAACTTTTTTTTTTTGTTTGGAAAAACAAACTGACAAAACAGCTCTTGTTGATTTACTGTGGATGTTTATTTTCTTTCAACCATATTTCGATAGCTGACTTCTTTTAACCTTCTTGTAATGTGATTCAGAGCTTGAGAGTCAAGATCATTAAAGCAGACCAGCCAATGCCTACAGTATGTGTGATGAAGTGAAGGTGAATGATGAATGACAAAAAATTATGCAAGTCGATGAAATTTTAAGAAGAAACGTGTTAAATATACTCCAAATTAACAATTTTATATTATGTAGGGTTGAAGATACCCAGACCTGTGTCAGGTTCTGTTCAGGTCACATGAAAACAATGGCATTACAGACAAAAATAAATAAATAATTACAAGCACTGTATCCAACATATTTACACACAAAAAAAGACAACTTTCAAATAGATTCATTACTTTTGACACATTTTTTTGGTAACTATTTTAAGTAACATTGTAATCACAGCACCATGTTTGCTAGCTGTTACACACTCCATACTGTTTACAACACATTCCCATTATACCTTACTAACAACTTATAGTAAAACAAAATGTGCATTTAAACAGCTTCACAAAATGTATCTGGTACAGTAAGATGCTAAAACATGGCACAAACTAAGTCTTATAATCAGTGCTTATATAATCACAATGTCTGACATGCAAATACTGACACATGAAGTATGGCCTTATCTAACATAAAAAAGTGTGAAAAGATGTCTCAGGGTTCCTCTATGACACCCAGCACAACCACTAATGTCCTCTAATACTTTGTGTTTATTCTGTGAGGATTCAACCCAGGCTGGTGAGGAAGAGCAGCCACACCACTCTGGCACTTCTTTTGTCTGCAGGGTGGGTTCTGCTGCTCTCTCCTGTACTGCTGAATCTGTTTCCTGGCCTTCTCTGGAGGACCTGGGCAGATACGTGTTGCATCTTTGGTGGGCGGGGTTACGTGTAGCAGAGCAGATGAGACACATCTCCTCAGTGGCTCTGTATGCAGATGGGCCAGCAGATCCTCCAGGCTTCTCTCTCCCTCTCTCTGTCTGTCTGTCTTGTTCTAGGGGAGGAAGAAGTTGATCCTCTGGGGTATAGACTTGCATCCCTGGGCTGAGAACAGTCTCTCCTCTTTGGGAACATACAGCATGGCCTTAGCAACCTCATCCAGGGTTGCTTCATCTGTCTCCAGACCTCGTGCTGCATAGGCATCTCGTGCACAGAGCTTGACATGCCGATACTCAAGAGGCAGGAATGGCACAAAGAAGTCGATCAGGTGGCCAGACATCAGCTCACTTTGAGCAAACCCACCTAGGGAAGACAACAATACAGAAAAAATATTAGACACATTAAAATTCCATAGATAAACATTTAGATTACAAAAACATTTGCAAAAGTGTCAAACGGCAATTTATACCAACAATCCCGCAAAGAATGAATACTTCACACTTCTGCTTGTGAATACAGCCTTCAGCTAACTACTTCTGTCAGTTAAAGTAGAGAAGAACTCTCACACCAACTCCAACAGCGTATGAAAATGGTTGTGTAGCTCTCTGAGTAACACCATTCACTTCCTGCCCAGGCTGAAATGGCATAGAGCCGAAGTTAACAGTGAAAAAGAGCACAGAGGAGAGTTTGACATCTGGCCACCACTTGAGGACTTTAAGCTAACATCTACAGAATACCTTGAGACTCCATAGTTTCAGCTCGTAGCCGATGCTCCAGGTCTTCCATGCCAATGTCCTCGCGATTTTGACCGGAGTGCCAGAAGTCCAGCGCTACATCATTGATCGTGGCTCCGCCTATATTACTGAAGACACAGGAATAGCATGCATGTCAAAAACATGATTGTTATTCTCTGTAGTGGCTGACAGTTGCGTTATCAGGATTGGCTTATTTCTAACCATATTGTCCTCTTCACTGCAGTGAAGGTCGACAGTCTAAAGTAGTGAAGTTTGTTATGTATTTTATGAAATATTGAGTGTATTTTTTGACAAATGATCAGATTTTGGTTGGCAATAAAGACACCTTTCCCTTCAAATATTAAAGGAACAATACATATACATAAATAGTTGAATATGCACAGTTATATTCTGTGTGTAACTGTGTCAAATGTGTTTTGATCAAATAGCAAATGCCAATTTTATTCTAATATGTTCATTGTGATTATTTGACAAGTTAGTTTGTAAATGTCCTTAGTGTTGACATCTTCTACTTCATCTAATATATATCTATAATCAACCAGACTATCGGTCAGCAGAAAATTGACATGAGCATAAAACTGGGTTAAAGGTGTAATGCACTATGAGCTGTTGAATGAGCTTCATCAGAGAGGACCTTCCTAATATATAAACCAACCTGAGGAAGAGGAAAATGGCTCTGCGGTAGCTAACGCCATCTACGTTGTCATAGTGATCCATGTAGGGTTTGATGGCATCAATGAGGCCTGGATGGAGCTTCTCGGCCTCGTCGAAAATGAACAGAGTCTGAGGACAGCGTAGCACCATGTCGCGGATCGCCTCTCTTAGCTGGCCCTGAAGACAGAGAGGACACTGTGTACTATAACCTTTAGAATCTGTATTCACTTGTGAAATAGTCAGTGTGAACCTTTTCCCCCTAAATTTGAAGCAGTGAATAGGTAAAAAGTGTTTGAATTGGACCAGGTTGGCCCTTGTGTCCCAGCAAGACAAACACCATGCTACGCATGTCAGTATTTTTAGAATCAGTGTTTGATTTGAATCATGTGACCAAAGTGATCCCTACGATTCCCAAGCCAAATTACACACAGACTAAACATCTGATTAGGCAAGCAGAGGGTCCCATCCAGCATATTCCTGGCACAGAACATAAAACCTGTGCCAACTGGGGCTAACTGGGGCTCTGCATGTCTTACCTTGTACGTGTCCACCAGTCTGGCGTGTGGGAAGTGGAACGGGGCGATGAACAGACGGACACACTCACTCTTCACCCCGTCACGGTACAGGTTATCTGCAATGATACGTGCCACAAAGTTCTTTCCTGTGCCAGACCAGCCGTGGAAGGAGAGTGTCAATGGTTTGTTAGATTCTGGGTTGTTGATAAAACCCTGGATGGCTTTCTGAACCACAGACTGAGCCAGGTGCTGCCCGTGGAGCTTCTTCTGGAGGTCCCTCGCCAGACCTGCACGTGTGCAGAAATATGACATTTGGAATCACAAAAACAGATTAACAGTGCTCTTTCTGAGTAACCTGACTTTTAGGCAGATATATTGAAAATGATTTTACGATATGTAACATATAACAGCAATAAAAATCATTACAATTTAAAACTCATTTGCACATTTACATTCAATCTTTCATATTTAATTTACAACCATATACGACTCTGTTTTTGCACATTTACATTCAATCTTTCATATTTAATTTACAACCATTTACAACTCTGTTTTTGCACATTTACATTCAATCTTCCATATTTAATCTTTCATATTTAAGACTAGTAATGCTTAGTTAAATCCTGGTTGTATATATTCACATTCTCAGTTTTGATATCTTTTAGTACTTATTTACTTTGTAGTTAATATTATATTGTGTTTAGATTTGCTAACATTGTGTTTTTTACCCATATTGTGTGTTGGATAACCTGCTGCTGTAACGCCACAATTTCCCAGTTTGGGATCAATAAAGTAATTCTATTCTATATTCTAAACTCATGAATGGCAGATTTCCTCTCTACAAACCACTGAAAAGGGCAGCAGCTCTGCTCTAGTCCATATTCTCTTTTTCGTAAATAGATTAATCTACATAAGTAGACCTATTCCTACATACATACATAAGTAGATTCATGGTTGGAACCCCCTGCATGAGCAATTGTTTTCTGTGAATTCGTCTTCTTTCACGAGTGATTTCATTGATCATCATGGTTTTATAGGTTACAGAAGGAACATGACATAATTTAAAAAAACATGAATACACTATCAGGCTGGAGTGTGATGATACCTGTAATATTGTTGGTTATCCTGCAGTCTCCAGATTCGCAGCACTGGCCCAGACTACAGTACCACTGGTGCAGCAGGCTAACGTAGTCCTGAGGTAAACCTGCCCAGATGTCCCTGGTTGGAACTGATCACATCAAAAGCAAAACAACCAGTCGGGTTTACAATAACCACAGATGGTATATGCAGTATATGGTGTTAACCAGTGAGTAACAATCATATGGCAACATGGACAGTAAATCACCAATGTTCGCGTTACCTAGCAGGCTGTAAAATGTGACTACAGCTTTAGATACATTACATACCGGTGTTTATTAAAACATCCAATATGTAATTCTTTGTAGTTTCTTACCTTGCTGTGTAGCATCGTCTTGGTTAGGCTGACAATCTCCCTCCCATATATTGCAATAAAAGTAATTAAAATAATAGGTGGAAACATTGGAAATGCTGTCAAACTGGAAGAAGTCAGCCTCTGCGGACAGAGCCCAGAGCAGAGGCAGCAGACACCGCACCAACATCTGTGAAGAGGCTGGTGTAAGAGTCCTTCAAAACCACACTACACACCGCTTCTCGATACTAAGCTCCCATTTATTCACCGAGCTAGTGGCATGCAGGCCTACTGTGCAGGATATTTACCACCTCTCCCCATTTTGCAAAGAATGGGCGCTTGTTTTGACTTCCTGTATTGCGCTGTGTGCGGTCACTTAGCTCCGCCCGTCTACGAAGGGCTTGTTACTCTGAATATTTAGTTTGACGTCCATCTAGTTTCTCACTCAATAGCGTAAAGGGAAATGTGATTACTTTCCGTGAAACTGGAAATAATTCGCCAAAATAAAATCTAATCACTGCTGTGACGGTGAGTCACGTCATTTCCGGTTACACCAGGTCCCTCACAACGTAATCTGCCCACACATAATTTCGTTTTTCTCAATTGCAGTTTGGTTTACTTAATTCGTACCTTAACATTTAAACCAAGGCATTTGAAGGATTTTTCTAGACAAGTGTACATAAATGTTTTATAGACAACATTGCACACATGTACAAAGAAAACACAAGGCAATATGTTCTTCAGTTTTTTTATTGGATGTTCTACATCAAATGACATTGTCTTGAAGTTGCAGGTTTTCCACAGCGAACACCTCACAGCATCTGAGAAGGAGAAGAAATGTAATTATAAGACTAGAAAATATTAAAGTAGACTTGCACACTGACTCCTTTAATATTAAATCTTCCAGCCAGTTTCATACTCACTTCAGAGACAGGTGTAGGGCTTGACATGCCGGGCAATTAGGCTCAACAGCGTCATTCCTGAGAAGACAATTTCCATTTAAAAGCAGATCTCTATTTTCACAGTAAACTGGCAGAACAGATATTTGACCACAAAAACTCAGAAAATATGGAACGGTAAGGGTTATAATCAAGCGATATCATTTGGCAGAATCTTTTCATCACTGGTAGTGTGGCCAATTTAAGAGTCCTATTGGAAACAAAGTGTACATTCAAATGCTTACCTATATTAGTGAGGGGTGAAGCTTTTTCCTGTAGAATTAGAAGAAAATTACCTTATTACAAGTCAGTGATTGGCTGGTTCAAATTTATCTCACTGGGTTCCTCAGTACAACAGTTTCCACATTGAAGTTCAGGTCAGACATTTGTAAAACATCATTGAACCCACAGTTACACTTTTTAAATAGTTTGATTTCTCACCTTTTGTCAGTCTTCTTCAACAGGGCCTCCAAAGTGAATGTGTATAACCTGTAAGAGACAGTAGTGTAAGGTGAATATGCACACCAGGCAACACAATGAGCCAGTACACACTGACCAGATCAGCTAGAGCTAATATGACAACCTCCATGGTTTTAAGTCAGTGATCACATGTCATCACATGGTCAGTCTACTGGGATAAAACAGTTTGAGATCTATACATTCAGAAATTGGCATCAATGTACACAAATTGATAGTAAAAACAATTTATTGCACAGGAGGAACTTCAGAGGCAAAGCTGAGCAAGTTTACACAAACTAGGCAATCCAGAGACTAAACTATATTTTGTAAGTATTACTTTAAAATAAGTACATTCTACATAATCAGAGTCTAGAATGCATTTAATAGCCATATTTGTGTTCTTACCATGACTTTGAGACATCCTGTGCACGACCATCACAATCCCATTAAGGGAATTTGCTGACTCTGAAAAGATAAAGACGCATTATAAGTAATGTTTCAAACAAGAAGTCAAGTTAATAACTGTATGATCCAGATCAGATTATGCATCAAGTTTCCTCAACTGGATCAGCGACCTGATTCAAACTCATCACGTCTGAAGGATCATGTACAGTGTCCTAGTCTTAAATGATACTTACCAACACATTGCTATGAGAATCATCCAACAGCTGGGTTTCACATTTCTGGGGAGCAAAGAAATATACTTTAATTCCTTTTTTCAAAACACTTTTATGGGGTTAAGTGTTATTGCAATTGATACATCAGCTAGGAGCGAAAGACAATGCTCAATTCTTCATGTTTTAATCTGCTGAACTATGCAATCATCATTGTATCAAGTGAATGATTTATTTTACTACTAATCAGCCTGTCAACTCACCTTCATGTGGCATTGAGTGATGTTGGACACACCCCTGAAAATGCATAGAAGCCATTTTAAAAACCACTTCACATATCAGCTTGACTCACTGGTAATTGAACCCAATACATCAGCTAGGAGCGAAAGACAATGCTCAATTCTTCATGTTTTAATCTGCTGAACTATGCAATCATCACTGTATTAGGCCAATATGATGGCAAAACATTTTTTCCAGGCCTGAACATCACCTCACCTTAAACTGATCCTCCAATGTGAGAACTGGGTCTCCAGCAATGTGAAACTGCATCATCTGCAAGTAGAAACAGAACATTAATAGAGGCCCATATTTAATAATAGCACATGTCTGCTCTCTGAACTGCATCAGAAAAAAGTACTCTTTCACTCTTATTCAGAGAGATTCCCAATGTTTTATAACAGAAATCATCATTGACAGTTGCTTTTGGGAGAATGTAAAGTATGAGGTTTTGGTACTTCACCTTTTCTAGATGTTGTGCAGCTGACAACAACTTGGCACACCTGAGGAAACAGAACATGCATGAGCAATTGTAAAAAAGAAAATTAAGGATTACAAAAACCAAGTTATTTGTGCCTCAGATAATCAACTGGTGGGTTGAATATATCGTCATCCATTGGGTCAAGAGTAGCAAATAATGTCATCACAGCAGCACAGAAACTAGTGCAGGCTTAAGGTAGACCAATGCTTCTCTGAGTGTTTCTATGCAGACAAACAAACTGTTGATGTCCAACCAATTTTGAATGTCCAGAAAAACACTCATTTAACAAATCTCATTTATAAGTCAGTCATTTGAGTTATGATTACACATTAAGCAGTTAATGTGGTACAGAAAAGCTACGTCTTACACAGCATTTCATTTAAATAGTCTATGGTGGAAACACAGTACTGGTAACAAGAGACAGGACACCACAGAGAAGCATGGTCTACTTTTCACGGTCAAGGGCCTTACCTTTTGTAGCTACACTAGCCGACGTGTGTCTCTTCAGTCTCAGGGGCCCTGTGGACGAACATCTGTTAGTACAGTACTGAACACGACAATACGAATGTGTTGCACTTAACACAAGTCTCAGTGTATAATTATTCAGAAATCACTTCTGTCCACTACTCTTAAACATCATCACTGACTCCAAGTCGAGATAAACAAAATAAAGTAGTTTAAATTCTCACCATGGTGCCCTCTGGTGGAAGTCAAACCATGGAGGGGTCATCATTAACCTGAAAAAAAAGAGGAGAGAACTTAAGTTTCAAAACTGTTCAATAAGCAACTTCATCTGCAAATTATCGTGTCCTGATGTAATTAAACGTTTGCCATCAATATGAACTCAGTTACAGAGTTTAAGAAACTACTTCAGTCCACTACACCAGTAACCATTAAAAGAAGTGCGCAATTTGGGTTGCTTACCATGAGATGGCGGCTTTCATTTTAGTATCCACTCAGCACAACTACAAACACAGAAGAAACATTTTAAGTTGAGGTATAAATGTTGAAACTTCTCTATAAATGTGTAAGTTCAAAACACACTAAATGCTGCAGAGTGTATAAACCAGTAGCATCAATAAGATAAAATATACTGATAGGCTGAGTAAAGCAGAGTTTAGTCCCATGAGGTCAGAGATGTTGGCGTTTCCTCACATTAACTCAGATGTCCCTACCAACATTTAATTCATCATATAGTCATGGGACAATACTGCAGTACAACATTGAAAGATTTTACCAATTTGGCTAATATGCATCTCAGCCACGTGCAGTGGGGCACGTGGCTGAGGCCTGCTGCTAACATAAGAGCCTTTAACCAAAGTTCACATCGTATCAAAAAGCTTCAGAAAACATGAATACTACCTTACATTAATAAATAAACACATTGCACCCTACTTCTACATCGAAATTGCGAACAATCCCCAAGAATAGAGGAGTATGTAACTATCTACAGTAGCGCCACCATACATACCTTGTGAGCAGCAGAGGAGTGAGGACTAGCTGACGGTGCAGGGCGCTTTTATAGGAGAATTCGCAAGGGCTGATGGGAAAATTATCAGTAACGCCCGGTAGCGCCCCTGCTGGTCGGCAATTCTTGTCGTCGCCGGTCGTTGCTGCAAAAAAACACCAAAACTTTAAAAAATAGTTTTCTCCATATTCAAGGGGACAACTATGAAACGTATGGAAGCGATAAGTGATCAAAATTCAAATGATAAAGCTAATTTGAAAATTCAAATGCATTAACAGAAATGCTTTTTAATTTTCAGAATATGAGTGTATTATTTGACTCACATTTAGCGGGGCATTTTTTTGAAAATGATAAAGCAAATGTAATTTTCTTCTTTATTTTAATTTAGTCAAATAATGTGCATTTTTGAAGTTGAAAACTAAAATTCAAATTAGATAAATTAATCATCATTTTATTTTTGAGTCAAATAATACACTCATATTCTGAAAATTAAAAAGCATTTCTTTCAAATTAGCTTTATCATTTGAATTTTGATCACTAATCGCTTCCATATGAAACGTGTCTGAAAGCTCCAAATATTAAATAAAATCTATCTGTACCCCTGGTAAGGTACTATTACTATTTGAAACTTTACACTAAGTAATGTCCTATTGTAAAAAATAAAGCACTATCGGAGGTAAAATGCAATGATATATTTTTTATTAGATTAAAGAATAGTAATTAATCAGTGGACTCAGTATTATGTTGAAATGAATGATGTTATACATCCGATTTTCTGACGATACAGCGAATCATCAGTGGTCCACAAAGACTACTAATGTTAATGTTGTGCATCAATAGAAAGGAAATCTGATACAATCGAAGGTTATGAACAAAATGAATTATACTTTTTGATTGCTCTTTATCAGATGATACTGAATAAGACTGAAATGTATTGCAAGTCCTCAATTTCACTTTCAAAGACTTAACATTGAGGAAAAACTCCGTTTTAGTCCCTACAGTCTAACCATCCGTCTTTCTTCCTTGTTCACGTGTTTCTTTAAGAAGCACATCCTGTTGAACTCACTTCCTCTCAGCGTCAGTGTTCTTGTAACAGCCTTCATGAACGCACCAAACACCTGTACTGCTGATTTTATTTGTCTGATTTGTATTCTTTCAAGGATGAGTTAATTCAATAGCTGAATCTAGGCCTCAAGTTTTTAACTAGATATGTACAGCACACCAGGAATGTTTGTCTTTATAGATCCCTCCATATGACTTATTGAGCACCCATAATACTTTTCATAGATATGAATCTGTCTATTAACCCCAAAGATAACAAGAACATCTGTAGTAACAGTATTAAAATATATTCTTGGGCATTTTCTGGTGAAAATTGTTTATTTATGCATTTCATCCAAATATCAATGTATTTAGTTTCAACCTATGTAGCTGTAAATAAGAGAACGCATGATGATTTGAAAAGCAATGGTGTTGAGTAGGAGAAATATTGCCCTCAAGTTGTTAATCTTTAAAGAAATAAAAACAATTGCAAAGAAAGACTGATGAGGTGGAACACAGGCTGTAGTCTAGCATCAGTCGACTCTGATCCGCTGCTTAAACTCTCATCACCTTCCAACAACCCAAAAGTAACCCATCAAGTTGATCCCATTGACTTGGAGAAGAAACAAGGACAGGTGAGCTGCAGAACAAACAGAGAGACTTTACACACCCAACCCGAGCCTTGTGTCCTCATCCTAGATCAGTGATCCAGAAAGACAAATATATGTAAACAATCATTTGTTCATAAATGCCTTCAGGTACTTTGTTTGTTCTCTGCCCGAATAAAAGTCCCTTTAGCCACTTAACTAAACCTTTTTGGCGTAATGGACACCCAAATTTGTCCTTTGATGATCTATATATTGCATATATCCACAAGTCTATCACAGCTCTGCCGATTAGTTTGTTCAGATGTTATGGCTTATGTAGGGTGTTGCCTCTGATAACACTTGAGAAACACAGAAAAGTGTAAAAGATGGAATAGGTGGCAAAATAAACTTGAAATGGAATGATTCGTAAAGATGTAAAGCCATCATGTTCATGTCCTCATATATTTTACACTATTGCCAGAAACTAAAATTAACAAAAAATGCATTGAAAATAAAAAAAGAATATATATTTATATATCCATCATATGTATATCTATATATAAACAACAGTTACAACTAGTTGCAGGCAAGCTGAGAGTTTCTCTTCGCCCTGTTAAAGATTCATCCTTTCCACCGTTTTAAGGCTGTCAGACTCTCAGAGGGGACAGCAGCTTTCTTTCCTCAGACACCAGATTCCCTGAGATGTAGAGCGCTATTTTATTCGTCAAGTGTTGTTTGATTTGAACATCTTCAACCACCCACCTATTGCAGCCCCCCCGTCCAAAAAATTAAAATATGTAAGGAAAGGAGTGATGCTCTGGCTCTGGCTTGTCCTGTGGAGCTGATGAAGGGTGTGGCTGAGAGATGAGACACTACCCATCTGTCTCTGCTCCGCTGAGTCTCATGTTGGCGGGTGGTGGTGGGTATCGGTGGCGGTGGAAGTAACATTGCCCAAATAAGGAAAGGAGCTTTACTAATTAACTTGATACATCTTAGATGCTTTTCCATTTGATTTCATTCATTTCCATATGGTTATTTTACAGTCAAATGCAAAGCTGTGTACATACATAATCAATCATCAGTCATTCCAAGGCTTGGAAAAGAAGTGGTTTTTGCAAAAGAGTTCTTATGAAGACTCTGTTGTGTGCATTTCCTTATGCATATGTTTGTGTGAATTTCAGCGTGTGCGTAGTCTCCTTAGTGCCTCTGAGAGGCTAATCTCTTTAATAGAGGCTCATCATAGACCCAGCACTCTCCATCCTCATGGAATAGCTGCAGAAACACACAAGTAATAAGAATAATTACTCACACAGATCTTTGTCTTACATTAAATCTTAATTAAGGCAATTTATAAACCTGTTTTCCATTTAGATACAATGATTTGTGGATGAAGAACACAAGCAGCCTCACCCTGGTCTCCCACTGCTGCTCATTCTCCTTCCTGTCTCTGGCTTCGGCTCGCTGTTTCTCCTCCAGCCGGTGTTTGGCTTCCGTTGCTGCATCGATGTCTTTCAATTTCAGGTTCAAAGTCACATCCCTCCACAATCTGATGAATTGAAGGAGTAAAAGTCAAATACATGAAGTCAAGGTTTTTTCCCAAGTGAAGACTTTGTTTCTTGCATGCTTTGCACGAATGTTCTCTCTATTTTTTCTCACCTTCGGGACTCATAGTTAAGCTGGTCTTCCAGCTTTCTCACTTTCTTCTTAACGATGCCCAGCCTCTTAGTGTCTATGAACGATGTGTTCTCCTTGAAACAATCACAAAACACATATATTCATCCATTAATAGGAATTTGTATACATTTTTCTATTTTAATTTAGAGGCTATTCAGCAGAAACCAATTCAACCCAAATCAAAACAGTTTTTTTTAAAAAAGCGTTCCGATACGTTTCTGTAATTCCTCTGACACAGCTTGAAATGCGTAACCAGCCATACTGCTACTCAGAGAAGTGATTTACTACCATACTTTATTTAGGCCTTGTGAAAACAACTTCTATATTTGTTTCCAGAGCAGGAGCACACACATCAATAACAGACTATGTTACACTAGATAGCAACCACAGTGCATTGGTCGTGGAGAGGTAATCATTTAACAAAATGTAAGCAATAAGTGTTTTCCAATCACATATAATCAGGATTTATTATAAAGACAAGTATCTTACATAATACAAAACACATTCAAACCAAATGATTAAGCAGTTTCATGATACAGGGGCGGCAGTAGCTCAGTCTGTAGGGACTCGGGTTGGGAACCGGAGGTTCGACGTACCGGCACGGACCAAGTACGGAAATTGGCCCTTGAGCGCGGCACTGAACTCCAAAACTACTCTTGAGCGCTCGCTGTGGGAAGCCCCCGCACTCTGAGACCTCTACATTAATGCATGTCCATAGGATCCAGTTTGTGCATGTGTGTGTTCATGTTCATTAAAACAGAGTGTAAAAACTAAATTTCCTCTCGCGGGATTAATAAAGTATAACTTATTATTATTACAAATCTGGATTCCTTCCATGCTCTTCACCAGACACATACATCGTAGCACACAAAATCTCTAAGTTTGATTCAACTTAAATTGTTAAGTTGATGTCTCATTTAATAGTTTTATACCCTCCAAACTTCACAAAAAGAAAATAGAGACTCACTCCTGTTGCCAACTTGGAATACATCACTCCGTTCCATTCTCCTTCGATGGAGCAGAAAGACTTCTTGTCATTCGGTGCACTGATAGAGAAACAGATATGAACAATGATAGATGTTCAATAAAGTAGGTCAGAGTCTATAATTCAGTCTCTCAATTGATTAAAAAAAACAACATTTTTTTCCTTACAAAATCTCAGCTGTAATCCTGTGCTTCTTCCCTCCGTAGAAAGGTTTGGTGTGGAACACAATGGTTGCACTGTAGCCTGACTTGGAGCAGGAGATGTTGCACTCCCCACCCAGCTCCACCCAGGGCACAGTCAGGATGGACCTGGACAGACAGACTTAGGTTAGTGAAGCATACTGTACGTCAGTGACAACACACAGAAATAATAACAATACGCACCTGCCATATCCGTTAGGGAAGGTGAGGATGTAATGCTCATCGTGCTCCAAACATGACACACAACCTTGAACAGAAACAGTAAAGAATGGTCATGACGAAGGCTTTTTAAGGTACACACAAGTTCTTATTTAGCAGTGTATGAAGGACTGCTTTGTGGTACCTTGGCCAATATTGTGGACACCGATTGACATGCCAAGGAACTTAGACTTGGTCCAGATATGAGCGTTGAATTGGATCTTCTTATTTAAACACTCCGCGTAGAATGCAGAAACTGCAGGAAGAACAGAGAAAATACTCAGGAGTTTGTAGGAAAAATTTAACATTCCTGTAAAATCCAGTGAAATAAAGTCACCAATCATAAGCTAGTGCCTTTTTAAATCAAACAATGTCCTTTGCCCTATCAAGATTCAGACACTCTAATTCAACATATCAGCAGACTCTATATGTTTTCATATTCTTGACCCTTCAAGTCAAAAAGCTTTCACAGTTATGTTAATACTCAGAAGTAGGATTCACACATACTGGGTGGGTGGTGAGAGACCTGCTCTGCCACAAAACGCACACTGTTGGCTGAAGACCATGGAACTGGTCCCTCTGATACCGTCTCCTGGAAGGTGGAGCGGAAGAGAGGAAGCAGACATATATATAAATAAGGGCAGAAGGTTTTCCATTTTCAAAATATGAGAAACCAAAATAAGAGACTAAATATTAAAATAATAGTTTTTAAAAAGTTAATAAAATGCAGGGAGTTCTGACACACAAAGAACAAAGTGTGTTCAGTAAAGTGTTTGAAATAGTGATTATAACTGCTGTTGTCATAAATTGAATTTGTGTAACAACATTACATGAAGTGTGACAATGGGCTAATCACCATGCAATCTTTGATTTGGATGAACATTGTTTTTTCACACACTAATATTTAACTTTTATCCATTGGTGATGTGTAAAAGTTGTGTAATGTGTCCCATTAAGAAACACAATGCTGAACCATAAGAGGTTTTTACCTGAGGGGTTACTGGTCTGACCATGTTCAGGGAAGGCTCCTCTGTTTCACTGGGAAGATCCCAGTGGCAGAAGAAGACTTCTCCCAGGATTGGGTTATAAGGTTTCTTGGCCACTGAGCCTTTCCTCCCTGCATGAAATGCAGACAGGTACCACTTTACCACTTGAACCATGCGCTCCCGGGGCTCCGGCTGCTCAGCGATACTAGTGGAAGTCAAACAAAAGAGTTACATTTCTCTGCTTGTGATGCATTTGAATATCATTGTAATAATATAATTGTTGCAACAATGAGAGAGAAGACCATTACCTTACAAATAGATCGGGATGTGCAAAAAAGTCTGCGTACATTTCTAACAAAGATCTCCTTTCTAGAATGAAGGTAGGCAGGACAACCTGTAATAAATAATGAAGAAGAAAAAACTTAAGCTGTGTGGGTTGTTCAAAAGAAACCGCCTGCACAGGTGATGTTGAGTAGGTAAACCATAAAGGACCATTTCACTAAGAGAAAGCTCGACAGAACCAAAAAAAAAAGATGCCAAGACTTCAGTCCAACATGGAGGAAGTCAGGCTCTTAAAACTACAACAAGTTGGTGAAGGGTCTTTACCTTGGTGAGGTCCATGCCCAAACGAACTTGAGAGAGAAGATGCATGATGACACTCTTGTGCTCCTCCACAGACTCGCCCTCCCCGTCATCGTCACGGTCATCGTGACTATCAAACGGATCTGAAGACAAGATCAGAGAACAAGTGTCTCATGGCTGTGGCAACATTAAGTGTCCTGCAGTTTCATGTTTAAAATGTCACAATTTTTAAACCATGTTACAAGGACTGATCTTATTTATGCTACTGGGGTCAGTTACTGGACAAAAAAAAAAAGATGGTGTAATAAATAATTACCCTGTCCTGTTCAAAAGTTGAAAAAATAGTTGCAATATATTCGTGTGTTGTCTTGTTTCCCTTTTTTACCTGCATCAGTTGTGCCGTTGGACATGGACGAGTTAAGGGACTCTGTGGTGTCTGGTCGTTTCAAAGCCGTTTCTGCATTAGTGAGGGACGAGGCAGCTGGAGGCCCTGAAGGACTGAGGGCAGATAGAGGGAGAGAGAAGGAGGCAGGAAGCAGGAGAGATACGTTGGTAAAGAATGAGAAGGAATGATGCTGCCTTGGCAGCTTGATTTATATTTGCTCTTCCCACCTGAGCTGTTAAGTGTTATTATTACAGTGCTGCCTTCAGCCTCTGAAGAATTATATTCCCTGAGTGCAGTGTTGAAGGGAGGCAGAGCGATTCTTTACTTACTCTAAGCAGTGTTTGGGGGACATGCTACTCTGGTAGAACTCATCCGCATCGTAGAACTCATCCTCACTGGAAGAATAAGAGAAATCTGGCACCGAGTGCGATGGGAGGGGCATGTGAGCTGGGGAGGCGACGCCACTGCTGGGGCCTGACGGGCCACTCCCTGACAGGGAGAGAAAAAAAAAATTGTCATGTGAGGGATCCGTTGAAGTGTTATCCTTTTAACTTTGTGGATCTCTTTAGTCAGCTTCTTCACTTGTGCCGTACACAAATCATGGTCAAATCAACATAGTGTAGCCCAGGACCCGATGTCCTGGAAGCATCAGCCTCTATTCATTCATTTCTCTAAGCAGTCCAGTAGGTTGTGTAAAATTGCATCAATCTGTCAGTAACATAGGGACGGACTCCTCCGCTGACTATATTGACAGTACACTCAAGCATGCAGCAGCTTCTTTAGTGCACAGCACAGCGTTTTTAGACTGCTGCCTCAGCACAGAAGACAAACAGGCATGTTCCTCTGCCTTCACTTTCTTTTTATTTACTTTATGTTCCTGGAAGCACCTCTCAGTGTGGAGGAAAGCAGTAATAATTTATAACATCATTACTTTTACTCCTGTAGTTGAATTGTTAATATATTAGCTTTTAAACTAATAGAATTAACAACTACTGTGCAACCTGTAACGTTGAAAAATACTTCACAAGATTAAGACAAAATAACATTTTAAGCTCATATTTGGTTCTTCAAATCAGCAGTAGATATATAAAAAAGCCTTTTCATTAAGGTTAAGATGATCTGATATAGTCAAATACACCAGAACAGGTTTTAATGAAGCATGGGGGTGATTTTTTTTCTTCATGATACTGTTTCAGTGGTAATTATTAAACTCTGAACCCTTAAATGAAAGTCAACTCCTTGAAATGCTTCCATGAAAACTTCTTCTAGTAATGAAGATCACATGACCCAGGACCAGGACCACAACTAAATAAACTCTGAGTTTTTTTAATCTATTTTCTTACTACAGTAAATATGCAACTCTGGAAGTCCACGAAGTCCCCAAACTAGAAAAATAACTTTTCTTAGCTCCTTATATTCATTTTTTTTCCTTTCAATCAATAGAGAAATGTGTGATTCACATCAGTTAACTAATTATCAGTCCTTACAGATTTGGCTCATCGGCTGCATGTGTGGAATGAACTCTCACCTGTGCTGTTAGGAGTTGGGGTCTGCAGACTGCCCATCACTGTGATGACGGGACCAACAGATAACGTTGAAGGCCGTTGGTCTGATTTACACACCTGAGAAGCGTCTTTACACAGAATAAAAGCACACGAGTCAGCACAGACAACCCCAAAATTAAGCCAATTCACCATAAAGCTACTCCACAGCCTGAAATTAAGAAGGATGAGAGAATATGTAGACGCCACAGACAGAGGCTTCATCTGTGAAGGGGATTACACAGTGTATTAAGAGACCCAAATTAGAATGGCCTACTTTGCATGGTTCATTTCCGCAGCATTTTTAAACTGTCTAGTCACAGTCTTCTGGCCAAAATAGCTCAAAAATGAAGTCCGATCTGAGTGATGGTGTTAAATGTAATCAATTGTTTGCTGACTGAAATTACTTTTAACATTAGAACCGAGATCTGCGTCAACACTATATCAATAAATAATGCGTAAAAAATAAGATGAAATCTAATTAATATTTGTAAGAATCATAATAAATAGCATTTAAAAGGACTTTGCTGTTAAATGTCAACACTCAGGAACTTATCCTGTATCCATTCACTTAAAACTCTGAAATAACTTCCTTTTTTTTTTTTACCATGAACAATACCAAAATAGAACTTAATTCAAGTTTACTTCCCACTGCCTTCAATATAAAACTGAAACATTAGAATTTAAAATTGTTGTTGTGCAAAGATATATTGATTTTTATTATCTAAGTTGATATTGTTAGAGATTTGTTTAAACGGCTTTCCGACTAAACTTTTCTTTGCGTTTCATCTTAATCAACTTCTTTGCAGATCTGTCAGCTGGAGGAGTTCAAGTGTGACCAGCAGGGGGAGCTGTTGCCAACCTCTCAGAATGATGATGTTAGTCTCCACGCAGATGTGTAAATCAAGCACATGGAGACGCACATTTAAATAAATATAAGAAATGTAAACAAAAAAGGCAAACTTCTAGAACCTGTGGGTAGTGTGGTCTGTGTTGGCATCGTGGTGTTGTCTACAGGAGTGTCCAGAGGGGGCTGGTAGATCCCATCCACTGGGTTAATGGTGCTCTGGGGGAAACAAACAAAAAACAACAACTGATATCAACATCTAAACAGCTCTCTTTAAGTGACATCACACAATGGTTCCAACTAGAACACACCCACGACACTGCCTGCTTTGCTTATCTAAAGTGTTTTTTTTAACACACAGTAAACCTTAAATTAAAAAATGCTATACACAGTTTAGACCTAGACTTGACCTATATATTTTTTATTGCCACACCAAAACATATCCCCATGTTATTTTTTGAACTTCCAGGTAGAAGACCGGTAGCTTATTTGACCAGTCCACATCTAAAAGCAAATACAGGCACACGCCGACCACAATGAGACACCATTTCCTTTAACATGCACATCAGCTGAATGGTTAACCTACTCGACAACAAGAACAGTGAAATCAAATATTCGCCACCTGGCCTCAAGAGATCAATTTCTCTCCATTTTGTTTGAGTGTGAGGCTAAAGAGTGGAGTTTCCAGGTTTACCCTTATCAAATCAAAATGAAACCAACAACACTAGCAGAAACCTAACACAATAAATAACAGCTCCTCCTGAACTCCAAGCAACCTCCCCGTCTACAGGGGAGTTAATTAATTCCACCGGGCTGCAGACTAAATCTGTAACATGTTTTAACTCTCTGGCCCTTGATTTCCCCGTGGTTATAACCTGCTGGGGCTGCGTCATCTGCAGGTGTGGTCTTCCCCAGAGCCACCTGAACATCATACACAACACACCACAAGGAGCACATGTACAAATGAACATGATAGCTTGAGGAAATGGGGTCACTGGCATCACTGACAGGACCACCAACAGACAGGAAAACCAACAACAACATGAGCTAGAGCAAAACTGTATCGACCTATATTCAACAACAACTAACCTCGGGGCCCTTGGTTGCACTGAAATTAGATCGAATCGATGTTATTTGTAACCTATAACTGAAACTTGACCTGTTGTCAGTGATTCTTACAGCTTATTCTTTTCTCTTAGCAAGTTATAATGAACTCATGTGAGACTAACAGCAACAGTCACAGTGAGTTAATATATGGCCAGACACAAGTCTGCATGGGTGAAAACACAGGAGTATGATAGAGGGCCAAAGTTGGACGAGAATAACAATAAGCAAACAACAGACCTTCACAAATGCAGAATGTAACACTGAGTATGTTAGATAAAAGTTACTGAATGCAGAGGGAATCTCATTTTTCTGAACTGGAATTTTTTCCTTCCACTGTTACATTACCCCCCCCCCCCTTTCTGTAACCAAAAAACACAACCAAATATCATGTAAACAAGCTTAGTCAGATATCTCAGCTTAATTTGTCACCCTGCTCATACACGTGTCGATGTTGTTGTTATTGTTTTTTTTGTTATTGTAAGGCTTCTTTCCTCCACTCCTATCTCCACAATACTCAATGTTTCCCAAGTCCATGTGCCTCTATGAAAGTAAGACGATGGCTACTAATTATAGCCAATTCTAGACATTTTGTTCCGTCATTGTGGGACCAGTGTGTGGCCTCGCAAACCAAAGCTGAATCCTAAAGCAGTCAAAGGAGAGGAGTTCTTGTGATGTGCCGAGTGACGGCTTAAAGTGCTGTGTCATCATCAGTATATTATTTTGTGGACTCTTATATTAATGCAGAAGATGCTCAAGATGCAGAGCAATCCTCAACCAATCATAGCACCCACAGATAAATACTGAAATGGCTCCTGTTGTGCTCCTCCTTGTAAATGATTCCTGCACTTAGCTGCGATTCCCTCAGTGCTGCAGTACTTGACCAGATCAATCAAACATGCTACTCTTTACGCAGGTCTACAATGCATTTATCATTCGCTCCACATTATGGGCAAATGGACAACGTGACTGACATTTTCATAATGTTCTAAGGCTGCAAATACTACTTTAGCATACAGCTTATGGCATATAGAAACATGTGCGTTAGATGTGTGGAAGAGCTTATGTGTGCTATTAATACTACTTGATGCAGTACTTAATGATCGTGAGATTAAGTCAGCTATAAGGGCAGTACAGGCCTATGAAGAGTGTGTCCTCTATGAGATTCTTCTTCTATGTGTTAGTTCATTCCCTACAAAGTGTTTACCGTACATCACATTACCAACCACTTTCCAAAAGCACACATCAAGTTTCTAGATTTTCACCTTTTGTTTACACGCTCAGTTCAGATCTGTGTAGGTCTAAGATATCAAAACAATTTCCTCCAGCCATAACCTTTGCATTACTTTGGTGTAAAAACCTTCTTTTTACATTTTGTTTATTGTGATATGTAAACAATCAAGGTTCAGGGAATATATATTTCACAATATTGTATTGTATATTTTTGACAGATTGCATTGCAATGTCAATTGTCATACTGTGTGAAACAACTTGTTAGAAGTCAGGTCAATCTAAAAATGTGTATGGTAGGCTTTGGAAAAAGACTTGTCGTTGGTGTGATTTGTAGATAAAACATGCAAAGCTCCTGGTGTGGTTCTTCACATAAAGACGGGACACCTGCAGGGCCACCCAAAGGCTCCTGAACTTCTACGGTTCAATAAGCAGGCAGTGTGTGTACAAGACAAATGAATGGTGAATTAGTTGACTCTAACTATTGAGTGTGAAGTGCAACAGTCTCTCATATTCAGGCATGCAAATAAATACATAATCAACATTTACACCCAATTCTGCATCAATGTAGAGCTGCAACAATTTATTTTCTACAATTGATGAATTGATTATTTTGAGTCAAAGAAAAGCTTAATTTCTCTGATTTCAAATTTGAATTATTTCTGGATTCTTTTATCTTTTCTGACAGCAAAACTGAAATCATACGATTAAGAATGTCAATTTGGGGGTTTGGGAAAAAAACCCAATCTATTTCATTTCATATCTTATCTCATTTTATAAATTTCTGTCGTTTTACAGATCAAGCATCTCATCCATCAATTGAAAAACAATTGGCAGATTAATCAACAATTGAAATAGTTGCAGCCCCACAAAATGTGTACATTTCAAAAGTTTGCAGACTCACAGACTGTCATTTACAACCTGATGAAGGAAAGAATAATTCCCAACCGTTTATAAAGAATGAATTCTCAGAAGACACCAGCTATAATAATCTCAGGAAAGTGTTGTCAGAAATAAGGAAAACAGCTTGAGATAGAGTTTATTTCCAATCTAGAGGGCATGCACTAAACAGATCTGATATTAATGGTTTTCTACAGTGGAGAGTAAATTAAGCAAGAAGAGAAAGTTAGCAGTTGTTTTGATTTCAATTTCTGTCATGGACGGAGAACGTCAAACTTACTATAAGTCCGTTTGCGTGTTGCTGTTCGTTACTTTGGTCCTTAAAATTTTGAAAAGACAATGTTAGACTACTTTTGTAGGAGGGTTGATGAATCATTTCATAAAGCATCCTGAGCATCTGTGGTATAGAGAGCAATGAGATCCTTCCCTCTCATCACATGGAGTTCAATATATTCATGACTTTTGCCACACGCAGTAATCCTTTCATCACATGGTCAAAGAAGGCCAGGATCACACTACTATAAAGTAATTTAAGTGTTTCCTTAAATCTTTTTTATGAATGTAAGAGTTCAGAGTTGAACACATTCCACCTCACAACCGAATGAAACAGAAACAGTTGCTACACTTCCCTTGAAGCTGAATGGAACATGTGATGAAATGATTACTGGGCAACACCCTCATCAACCACCGACCCAGATAGCAAGTGTAAGCAGGGAACTACCCCAGAGACACACACAGGGCAACACACAGTGCACACAGCAACATGGTCTCACAAGAACAGTGATTATGATGAAGTGGGAGAAACAAACTACAGAGGTTAATCATAACATGTGCTAACATTGTGTTTACCTTGGCGATTTGCAGCAGTACAATACAGTGCTTAATGGACTCTACCATGCTCTGAAGACAAAGAAAGAAATAGAATTTAATTACAAGGAAATTACTTTAAAAACTCAAAGACATGAAGAAAATGTGTTAATTTCACACTTACACAAGTCGTCTCTTTCAAATTCTCAATCTTCTGTAGAAAAGAAAAGGAAAACGGGGCGTTAAATTCAAAAGTTACAAATAAGAAGTTCAGAAGCAGAAGTGCTGATGCAACCGGTTTAACAACAAACAAAGAACAGCTGGTAGAAAACCTCAAGGTGACGATGTTTCAATAACAGTAACAGCTGTGTTTTTCTTTGGAAATCTACAGGACTATTTGTTACACTGCAGAGATCAGCGACAAACAAGTCAGAGTGACCAAATAGCAACATTATTCTCAGGGATGACGTGAATCACACAGCTTCTGGTAAAAACACTCAGACCTGAAAGTGAACTGTGAGTACAACTGGTGTGCCTTACCAAAATAAACCTGGTTTACAGGAGTGAAGGGTATTACAAATGTTTTTAAAAAAGCTATTAAAGTAGGACAACTCTTGTGTCAAACTCAGATCAATACAGCTCTATAGCTGTGATCTATTCTTTGATGAATCACTGCACTCAAAACGTTCCTGGTTACAGCTTGTCAAATGTGACCTTCTGTGGATCTGTTATGTTTTACTTGAATGAAGTCAAGTATCTTTGGGTTTGAGAGAGTTGATTGGATAACACAAGACATCTGAAGAGACAACATATGCTCTGGAAGATTATTATGAGGAAAGAAAATATTTAGCACATATCATTTGTGAATATACAGTTGTCATTAGTTCAGCTCAGAGGTCTGTCAGTTAGTTTGTTACATGGCTGAACAAAAGGTCAAACTGTACAGACACTGTCACAGTGAATATAATACTATATCAGTGATACTCAACCTGAGGCTCTTGAGCCACTTTTGGGACTAGTTGTGGCTCTTTTAGGTCCTATTTGGGAAAAAAAAATCAAAAGTAATTATTTAAAATTGAAATTATTCTTTGCAAGTCATGTCACTGTGTTTCCCACCGACACTTTAGGAAAGAAAGAGTTTTTTTGTTTGTGGCTCTTGCAGAAATATTTTTTGGTCAATGTGGCTCTTAAGTCTAACAAGGCTGAGTACCACCGTACTGTATGATATGGAACCCTTTTACTAGATTTTCAAGAGAGACAACATCTTTGCTGAGAACATTTTTTATCTAATGTTTACATTTTTTTATTGGAAGATGGCTTAAGTCTAAACAGCGACACATCACAAATCTGCACCAGCCGACAGGTATCATTTTTGCTCCACTGCCTGTGTCAGCCTGCCTCGCCTGCTGTTAGCCTCGGCTCTAATGGCATTAAGAACAGGCGACCAGAGAGCTGAAACACAGGGACAGAGCAGCACTGCTGGTACTCACTCTGCGTGATTCATCCTCTTTGCAGTCCTTGATCTTCTCATCAAACAGCTGTGAGCGAGCAAGAAGAAGGCATGAGAAAAGGGGAGAAGAGAGTTGATATATGTTCAGAAGGTGACTCAGTTCAGATGATGTGGTTCAAAATAATGAGGTGGCAGTTTGAGTTTGTCACCAGGACACAGGGGACAGGGAGGACACTTGCAGTGTTTTCATTTAGATTTTCTGCCTGAGACAGAATGCTTCTGCTTCATTAAATATGTGGTTTTCTGCTTAATCACCATTCTACCACAAATCTTAATTCTGATCACTTCTGCTTTCAAAGAGGGGAGGTGATCAGCAAGGAAAAAGAAGAGAATAATAAGGGAAAGGTAACGGCAAAAATGCAAGTCATGCCTTGTATTAAATAAACTTACAGGGCCAACCAAAAGTCATAGTTTTAACAAATTACCTCACCTGTTTGGATATCCTTTCAAATGATCTTTAGTACCCCTTGATTTTTAGCTCAATACATAAAAGTGAGTGGCAGATGTCCTACATTTCTTAAATATAATCAAAGTGTACAGAAACTCCAGGTATGATGTTGTATAGGTGATGCCCCATCGAGTCCTACCTTTAACTGGTCAATCAGAATCTGTAGGTAGGCGTCAGCTTCTGCTAACTTCTTATCAAAGTCTTGAACACTGGGGACAAATCCTGTCTCAGCCTCCTGCAAATAAAGAATCAAACACAGCAGAAGATGAGTGCAGCCCTATACCCAAATCAAATGCCATGCAAGATTTGCATATTCAAAGTAAAAACACAGCCACTACCAATAATATTAGACATGTATTCGCATATTATCCATTCATAAAAAAAAGAGCCCGTCATGGTCTCCTCATGGCCAGGTAAGCTTTGTAAACTGTAACACAAAATGGGCGACAGAAACATCAACAGTGCAGGAGAATCTTCCAGCAGTGTACTGTACTGGGAGAGATCTGAATACAATTGTTTAAAGGCTAGCCGACATGAAAGGCCTGCAGGTCTGTCTGTCTGTCTGTCTGTCTGTCTGACTGTGAATTTCAGGCTTCAACAAAACTGAATCAAGCAACTCAGGTCTGGAGAAAGTTAAGTTAATGTTAAATATGCAAGTGTATCAATGGGTTGTGGTGCACTTAAATTCATTGTTTGTTAATTAGCTCACCGTACTAGCCCCAACAGGATCAGAAAGGCAGATTTCACACACATATAAGGAAACTCAGGCACAGACATAATGTCATAATGTGTCTCATTACATAATGTCCATTAAAAGGTAATTACCAGAGGACTGAAAGGACAGACATGCATCTGTTTCTATTTGCCAAATGGAGAACAATTCAGTGTCACATTTTTGCTGTGACACACCAAAATCAGGAGACAGGAGCATATAAATGTACAGACAAGAACATCCTTCAAAAAATATACTAATCATAATATGTAGCCCATCTCTATCTATGTCAAGGACACTCAACACATCACAAAAACTCCTCTCAATTAAACCAGAATCATTTTTAAGATGACCACCACAAGATTTATTTTCAACACAGCCTGAAAAATCCCAGAGCAACATCTCCAACGAGAAAAAGCATTGAGATGAGTTAATCTGAAAACATCTGTAAGAATCAAAGTGGAATCTTGTTAGCAGATCAAGCTCTAATCAAACCGTTTTGGGGGATTTGGCTGCTTTGGATTTCCTGCGTCTCATATCCTTGCGGTGTCCTCCTGACTCTGTGGAAGCTTTTCTAGTTGATACAGACGACCTCACAGGAATGTGAAGAAAAGCCATTAAACAGCAAAACCATACTAGCTTTATAGAGAACAAAGTCTGAGTGAGCATAGCAGTCTGCAGTTAACTGGCCAAACTTCCTCAAGAGGATCAAAGGTTCTTCCAATAGAGGCATGGCTACAGGATATAGCTGGCCAGGTGAGGGCCTGAGCTAAAATCTAATCAAACATTCTGATTGAGAAAAAAGTGCATGTCTGTGTCCTGTCTCACATTACATTACACTGGACAATCATATCATGCTGGATGAATTGGATCTTTTTCACTTGAAGCTGACAACAAAACAAAACAATCCAAACTTACAAGTGCTAACGTAATTATGAATTTTGGACTCATAGTAAAGTTATGCCATTCAAACTCTGGGTAAAGTGGTGTTTAACTTATTGACCTTACCAATCTTACATAATAGAATTTACAAAATAACACAAAGACCTTTTCAAAATCGGAATACAACACCCACACAGATCTTTGTAACACCACTAAAAAGTCACGAGTTATAAGTTATATACTTTTCAAAAGAGTTCACGTTTACAACATGGGGTATCTTCCACTGCATTTGTCTCGCACAGGTTACTCTATGTTTTTATCAGCCATGTTTTCATTTTAGGCCTATACAGGAAACTTCATAAGAAACATTTGAGCAGGAAAATGAAGCTGACATGTTAAGAACAAAACAGGGCTGTAAAATAAGACAGAGCCCCAATTACTACCTTGTGAACACTCGCTCGTGTTTTGTCAACACACTTCAGACAAAGTTTGGAAGCAGAAAGTCAGAAGAGGGTGTTGGTTTATAAGCAGCCAGTGTGCCACCGTGTCACAGTTCTCCTCACTTCATCTGTGCTCCTAAAATATTCCCCAAGCCTCTGCACCTTCTCTCCCACTCATTCAAGCAGACCATGTGTCCCTATGTGTGTAACTGTGACATTGTGAGAATATTTAAGGGCAGCCTGCAAAGTCTCACACATAAATGCTCACAAACCCACCCCACCACCCTAGACTCTACAAACACTGCCCTCTCACCCTCCCCCTTCCCCTGTTTCTATTTGTCTTTCCACGCAGTGTGTCCCACTTTAAAATGCTGCTGCCCCAGCAGCGCACTGCAGCCGTATAAGTTCTCCTTGCTGTGGTGCAGTGGCGTTTGTGTGTGTGTGTGCGTGTGTGTGTGTGAAAGAGATTTTGAGTGTTTACTTACAGGGTGCTTCGCTCCAATGGACATGCTGCGTTAAACCTTGTATATCTCTCCCATCAGGCCATGTATGTAACCTGACACAAGACCGTTTTCTCCGTTTCTCTGCGTAATTATGTCTTTATCTCCCAAAAGACACAAACTAGTGGCTTTGGTTAAGTTAACGTTCCTCCTTCCTCCTCCCTTTCGCTGGCTCTTTCACACAGAAACTGAAAACAATCTCCTCCGCTTAGTTGCTACTGCAGTTGGCCAATATAAACTACAGCAGCCTCCAGTCTGTGAGTTAGCTTTGCAGCCAGTGTGGCTACAGTATATCCTTCGGCAGCAGCTGAGCGTTTGGTATGAAAGCAGACAGGGCTGAGTTAATCCAAGACCCTCCCCTGGCAGGAAAGGCACACTTCCTCTCACGCAGGCAGAAGAGAAAACACACAAAGCAGCAGCAAGTGCTGACAGGGACACACATTAACCGCCACTCTGATTGGCTCAGGCTGCAAAGGCAGATGTTTGGTTGATCAAGCAAGCAGGTCTCGGATTTGTCACTGCTGGGTCACATGATGCTACGACAGCAGGGCGCTAACACTGCAAGGGTGTGTGTGAGTGTATGTGTGCAGGCAGACGTAGCACGTCACAAGGATTTGCCACAGGGGGAGGGAGGGAGTCAGGAAGAAGGTGGGAGGGAGAGAGAGCATATTAGAATGTTGGTCATGAGGTTGAAAAAGGAGGAGGAGATGGGTGGAAGGAACTGGATGTGGAGGATAGGAGGGTAAAAAGGAGGAAGGTTTGCTTTTGGGGTTGAGAGCAGGAAATAAGGTTGGCTAGAGAGAAAACAACAGGGCAGGACAAGCACAAACAAAACGGGCCAAAAGTCTAAAATACTCATAAGAAATTAGAAATGTAAAGGTGAAAAACAGGCTGACAAGAAGTCAGTAGTAAACCAACGAGATAGCTGTTTATCCAAAATAAATTCTCTGGATCTGACACCAGTTCAACTCAGCCACATGTTGCCATAACATCCTCAATTTATGTTGGCATGAACGTCACTGTTCTATTTATGCTGCCAAGACTCTTCACTGACTCAACTGTTCTACTGTGCAAAAACAAGCTGAGAAGACCAGGGCACTAGAACAAGACCTGAGAAACAAGGCCCTCAAACTGTAAGTCCTTGCATTGTGTTGAGGTGACATATAGCACATGATTTACTACGTTTCCAAATGCATGCAACATGAGGTGTGATAAAGATCCCACAACGAAAGCTTTGATGGCTGTGTTGCATTTCTCTACTCTTCAGAGTTTCCAAATTAGCTCACCTGTCCACTTTCAGACTGTATCTCCACCACTGAACAGCTCAGGTATGAAAAATACCAGCACGTTTACTTAAGACAACAGAAAGTAAACAGTGAAACCCCATGTATGATGACAAAAAAAAAGAAGCCCTACAGCACAACGGCTTGTTATTGTCACTCGAGAAGGTGAATTGGACACACAGACGTAGACACACAAACACACACGCTCACAAACCGACATACAAACACAAAGTGCCTGGTTACATACTCTTAGTTGGAGGGTGTGACGGAGGATAGTTCCCTCTAAGGCGTGGATCCACTTCTCCCGCTCGTCTGCATCTCGGGCTGAGGGTAGAAATACACACAGACACACCCAGTAAGCCACTTTTTCCATGCAGACAACATCAGTAGCTGTGACACTCTAGTTACACACTAATGGCAGCAAGACACAACACTGAGATGACATGAGTACCGGGGACACAGTAATGGATGCTGTGTACTCTACGTGAACCTTAACCTCATGTTTAGGCCTGAAAATATCTACCATCATTATATATGCAACTTCAAAAATACGACAAGCAAGCTTTTTTTCAGTACACCATTTCATAAATCAGGGAGGACAATAATCTGTAAACAGTTGACAACAAGATGAGCCCAAAAGCACAGATAAGACAATCAAATCAGAAAATAAAGACAGAATAAGATGGGTGCATGAAGGGCACTTGTAGGGTGAAAATAAGGTAGCACAAAGTCAAACATGTCCAGACATTTCTTACAGCAGAAGCTCTTCATGCATTTTGAGGAATATCTTTTTACAAGAATTAGATGAGAAAATACCAAACTAATATATCTGTTCAATATCAAATTACAGACAGCAGCTAGTTTGCTTATCTTAGCATACAGACAGGGAGAGAGCTAAATGTTCAAAGTGATACAATTGGGGGAAACTTTCAGGAGGGGTCAATTGCTGACTGACGGCTGTCTGGCAAAGTGGATGAAAAGAAAGCTGCAGAAAATGACTGAAGTGTCTAAAGTTTGGTTAAAATTAGGTAATTGTCTCCTGATTTTAGCTTTGCGTACCATAAACACGAGTGTCGTCAATCCATTCTTCTTATTATTAGCAGCGAGAAAGCAAGACATGTTGGTAAACATGTCAAATGGAATATGACCTTGGGCAAGTCTGAGAGCTGTGCTTTAACAGCAGCTTAAAACGTAGCTGACATTTAGCACAACTACAGCACTAAAACTTAAAGAATGTTAGCTTTTTATGAAATACAAATGTGTAATACAGGGCTGTTGTAATAAATATAAAAAGTAGTACTGAGCTGTATTGCCTAATAAATGATAGTGAGGCCTTACATCAGAGATGAACACATTGTTAAAACAGGGCCTATACTGATCTTTAAAATAATAGTTAGCTGATTTTGGCATTTTTCATTTCTTCTTTGTAATTCTGTTTTCAAATAATGAGCTGTGATTGGCTGTATCTACATTTTATTAGTAGTCTCAGAGATATTCCTTACTAACTGCATATTGCAGATCTTTCTTAGAGTAATACTCCCACACTGCTGACCTTTTCTTTTCTGTTTGAACATGAAAACAATTCAGGGTTCTTCAGTCCCACTGATTATTTACCCATGGGCCCATGTCTGTCAACCGCGCTGATACTGGCCGATACTGATGTTCAACCCAAGCATGTGTGCATCTTTACATAAAAGAATACCAGAAGAATGAATACAGGATCCATATTTAATTTGTAAGATTATTGTTGAAGTGAACAGTTAAAAATGTCTCTGTGCGGGGATGCAGCACTGATTCCTTTTCCTTTTTTAAAATTTATTTTTTGGTAACTGTGTGTGAAAAAGGTGCTGTGCAATGCTGCACCTTAAGAACAAAGACAGAGAACAAACAGACTGCCAGTGACATTAAACAGTGACCCAACACACAGACTGTGACACAGACAGTACACACACATACTGTATACTTCTAAATGCCAACGGCATACAGAGATACAGTATTATGTTCTCGCCCAACACACGGACAGGAATGAATGCAGGTCTGGTCGGGGTGCAGCATGTATACAAGTCCCCACATGTTTTAATAGATGTTTTACAGAAAGATTATTATATTTAAAAGGATGTAAATGATGTTCTTGCATAAAGAGTGGTTTTATTTCTGCTGAACTTTGCACGTGGACCTCAGTCAAAAACACTATAGCTCTAAAAGCTGTGAAAGAAAAACTTAATAAGATATATGCCATCGAATTAGCTTGGCAAACTATATCCTGTGCAAGAGTCATTTTTCATAGAGCTGGTAACACGACAGCAGAGCAGATGAATGGCTGTGCTAGCACAGGGGCTGAGCAGCGCAACAGCAGAAAAGCTTTTAAAGACATTAAAAAGCAGAAGAGGCTCAGGCCAATCCACTCAGACAGCGCCTCACTGCCCTCTCACTTTCCCCTCAGCCAAACAGACTCTCCAGAGGAACAGATTACTGCGGCTAATATTATTTAGCTCTATTCATGACCTGGGAGAGTAACCAAAACACATACTGTCAATGTATAAACTGGGTTGCAAAGTTCAATCTTTGGCTGAACCTGCAGCTCAAGAGTAAACCATGATTTAAATTCATAGGCAGGTCAACAAATCTATAATGTTGACCTGTTAGTCAGTCACATGAGGCAATGCACCACAAGCCATGACAGTGACTGTCATCTGACAGATACCTCCTTTGTTTAGCTCCAGAGTTACATATTTGAACAAACAGTGAATTATTTGAGCTCTTTAGTGGTTGAAAGGGGGAGGGGGTCAAGACAAATTGAAAGGGAATGGAGAACAGACGATCAGCATGGGTACAGTTTACAACTTTGTAACTACAGTGAAGTACAGCCAGTATGAGTGTATGTTACTAAATCAGTGGTGCTATGACTTTATCATAAGGAGCCCATAGAACAAAATGCTCTTTAAAGGTTAAACATGCATGTTTGTATTCACTGTTCTATCAGGAGATTGAAATAAAGATTATTTCCTTGATTTTTTTGACATGCAGTCAAAACACCTTTCTTTCTAATTTACTTCGAACATGTAAAAAAACAAAACAAACAAAGAAATGCTGTAATTAAAAAAAATGTAGAAAACATATCAAATAAAACCTTCAAGTCCCATACAGGGGAAGAGTGTAAAGGGCTTGTTACACTGCAGCAGTTTTAATATGGGAACAAAGGGGACAAAGTCTCAAAGTCACTAAGTTAATTTTTTTCATCTAAAACTGAAAAAATCCTGACTTGAAAAAAGAAAACTCTTAGAGGTATATGATACCCTTACTTTCACCCTGTAAGAGTGCATCACAGCCTTCGCTGTTAAATAGAGTCCTAACACGGGAAGCAGACAGACCCTAACTTAACCATATCACTGTGATCTCCAATTCTTCTATGCTGAAGATAGCAGAGAGACACAGGAAGCTATAAGAAGAACAAGCACAAAGAGAAGGAGCTGCACCTCACACCAATAAACTCCAACACACACACACACACACACCCACCCACCCACACACACACACCCCCACACACACCCCCACACGAAAAACATTTGACCTAAATCACAAACCCTTGTGTTGAGAGCTAGTACATGTCTATGTTCTGGAGCGTCTCACTGAATTGCAGTGATCCATTTGCTTCTCTATAAATTCAGAAGACAAAAAAAAATATGCCAGAACTCTTTGTCAAATAATTTGTGTAGGATATTTGTCAACACATCTTTATAATTTCAGCTGCGTTTTGAACTCTTTGTTTTTTGCATTTCGTAAACACCAAGTAAATACTGAATTTGATTTTGAAAAGGAAGTTACTCTGATCATTCTGCAGCCTGTCACTTCATACAACATCCATATTAGATAGTAAATAAAGCCATATATCTTTCAACAAAAGGAACATGCAGCACAAACAAAGTTTGGGAGTTAAAAGGTATAACTAAAGCTTCTGTAGGATGCATCACTGGATATCAACATAGACAAGAAAGACAAATGTGCTACTCTCTAGGTCCAGACAAACAGAAAAAAAAGTTTTAACTAAACTGATAGCTCTAGTGTTGCTTATTAAACCAAGAGACCCCCCCCCTCCCCCAATGTGTGTTAGCGTGTACACATTTGCAATGATTTCCTCTTTAAAATGCTCAGTGGCCCCTCCCCATGAAACTGGTCCTTCTTCCTCCAAAAGGCCTCAGTGAATTATTCATCCCTCCCTACTTCTGTCTCCTCCTGTCTGTCGGGTAAAGAAAAGCTGATGAAATATTTGAGTACAACGATGACCAAGGTGGGACATTAAAAAAAGGATGAGGACAGACAGGCAGGTGATATCAAGGGGATGTAGGACCACAGACGGCATGCATAGGGTCTCTCATCCTAGACTGATGCTATGGGCAGTCAGGATGGCCTGACAGAGAGGAAGTAGATTGATATCTACTGTAGAAAAGAGGAGGGGGGGGGGGGGGGGGGCAAAAGGGCTCTCAGGCAACTCTGATGCACCGCCGGGGGACAGGGTCTGATAAATAATGGATGCTCCTCTAAATAGAAAGACTGTACAGAGCTGCACTCCAGGCTAGCACAGTGGCCGGGTCTGAACTACAATTCAAACTTTGAGCCGGGTTGCCCTCAACCAAAATGTAAAACCAACACATTAAAAACACTTATATATATATTTATACATACATGTAAATCCTGGGAGACCGACTGATGTCATGCTGGTCCCAGGATCGTTTTACAGCATAAGAGAAATCTCCTCCTGCTCAACATCCTGTGTATCCTTTGATATCCAAGCTAACAGCTGCTTAGTCCACAATCCTGTGTTCAGCACACATTACGAGATTATTTTCTGACCATTCCTCCAGTGATAGTGAAACATGAGATGGTAATGAGATCTTTCAGGGAACCTTGAGAGTAGATGTGCCTTAGGATAAACTTCTTTGTATGCTCATATGCACAAAAATGGAGTCCCAAAAATTACGTATGTCCTCTGAAAGGAAATACTACTGCAGATTTAGCTAACCAGGAAAGTTTGGTCACGATAGGGAAGGAAATGTTTGAGTCTAATATGATTTTTTTTTTCTTAACTAATGCTCAACATTTGAGAACATGTTAGGTATTTATGTTGTTTTGTAATACAAGTTTACACTTCTTTACATAAATTACCACATGAATGAGTATTTCTGAATGTTGCTCTTAAGTTGACAAATTTAAGCTGAATATAATTTTCAACAAAAAAAACCTCTGATGTAGAATCGTTTCAGAATAGTATGAACAACAGAATATCTAAAACTGACAGCTGATCTAATCAATGCACTTAAAGCACATCCAGGCACAGCAGCAGATGCCAAAGATTAACTGTGGTACAGAAAGTCCAGGAACAAATCAGGACCAAGACAAATAAGCTATTTTTAAGTGACAAAAACAGCTCTATACAAATGTTGAAGGATAAAATAAGTAGCATCACATACATTTTAGCCAAACCCGTAAATAACAGGTAAAACACCAGTAACAACAAACATTGTTATGTAAATAACAAACCTCATCTGTACAACATGCGACTGATTCAGGACACTGCATTTCTCTCCTTAACATTTCCTCTAAGCTGACAGACTTTATTCTGAACTGTCCTTGAACCTCAATAACAAACAGATATACTCGAGTGCTACAGAACAAACTGCTCCACCCTAACTGCACATCCCAGAAGACAAACAAACAAACGCCTCGTCGCGATCCTTTTTGCCCAGGACTGGCATGCATGCGGACCATGAGACGTGCACGGTTTTAGCCTTACCCTTGCGTTTGTAGAACCACAGCATACAGCTTCGGAACACAGACATGGGAGAGGGCATGGAGGAGGTGTGAGGGGCACGGAGCCCATGGACTGTGGCTGGTGACCCTCAAGAAAGGAGGTGAACGGAGGGGAGGCTAGTGGGGGAGTGTAAGGGGGAACTCAGGGTTGACGTGGGGTGGATACAAATGGACAAATGGAACGAGAAAGATGAAGGAAAGGTGGAGGAGGTAAGTTAAAGACCTGGTGGTGTGATAGCGTAAAAAAAAGGTTTCTGCAGTGCACTGGACTGGGCAGCTCCCTGTCAAAAAAGAGGGAAGGGTTGGCAGAGCGGGAGGGGGGCGATGCTGTAGCTGGCAGCCAATCCTGTCCCTATGAAGTGAATGGTTGTAGAAAAGTGAGCAGCAGCAGCAGCAGCGGTGATGTAGCGAAGGTCGAAGAAGCGGCTGAGACCTGAGCTCAGCTTCCAGCTCAGCAGTATTCCCTCATTATTCCCAGAGGCTCGACTGCAGAGACACACAAGCAGCAAACCTTCTCCTCAGCCCCAATTGGGCTGAATCGTGGACTAAGAGGCAAAAAAAAAATTTGTTCTCGCTCTTTCTGTTCCAGAGGAATCTGTGTAGCTTACAGTGGAGCAAAGCGCGTTTATCTACAAAAACAATCTGTCAGTCCAACTTCACAGAGCTCTGCAGGAACAGAGAAAAAGCTCAGATGCAAGCCACAGGCTTTGACATTGTGTGGATGTGCATGTGTTTCCTGGTATTAGAGGAGACCGATCCAAGTCTTTAAAAGGTGGGGAGGGAAAGAGGGGTGAGAGAGAAAGAGTCTGAGGGAGCGAGAGAGCGAGAGAGAGAAGGAGAGAAAGAGAGAGAGCAAATGAACAGCAGGATTGGATCGCAGAGAAAGACAGCCAGTGTTGAAGAGGGAGAATGAAGAGGACTAAACTAGAAGGGTCCCGTCTTACCTTGGAAATGAAAAGTCTTCTGGTCCACAGTGATGGTGAATGTGCTGTCGTCCTCGTCATCGATGCCGATCACAGCTCCCTGAGCAAAAGGAGAGAGGGAGAGAGTAGGAGAGGGAGACACGTCATACTCCACTTTCCATTTCTATGCTCGTGCCTTCCACATGTTCCTGCTCTCTCTTTTTGTGAGTTTCCCATCTTAGCAGTATACTCTCTCCCCTCAATACGCTAAATCTTACCTTGTTGTGTGTCTTTCACACAATCAATCTGTGTTTCTCTCTCATACACACACACACACACACATAGAGAGCAGCCTTTTGGAACATGGGATTGATAAAGGGAGGGGAGAGGAGGAGGTGGGATTTGGGAGATAGAAGGAGGAGAGAGGCAGTGAAGGGTGGAGAGAAAAAGGCACCAGGGACCTGCAGCTCGCAGCAAACGGGAGAAAGAGAACCGCAGAGAAACGGCCTGCTGGCTAGCTGGGACATTAGCTCCTAGCAAGAGAAACAGGGCGTGTGACTCATACAACAAACCTGCAAGTAATAAAGAAACAACTACAGGAGCTGCATGAAATATTTCACACAGCACATCATACTTTGTAGTCCAGTAAAATCATTTTCATACCACCCTTAATGAAACTTCTCATTTAAAAATAATCAAATATTCAGACTCTCAGTAAGATTGAACTCTTTGTAAATTCAACACTATAAAGGAGATCTGACTGGCAGAGCCCTTTTACATTGTTATGAATCGTTTTAACCTTTTCAATTTAAGCAAACTTCTGATTTATTTTCTACACTAGTAAGCAGCAGTGATGAATATCTCACCAAGAGTCAAAAATGTGGAGGTTGTAAAATAAATTATTTAAAAAGATGACTAAACCATTAAAATATTCTTATTAAATTAAGTAATAAACTCAATATGTTATGTTACTGTTGTAGAATATACTAATAACAGTGCTTGATACAACTTGTCCCAGAGGGGAATGAAACACAACATTTAGTGAATATAAAAAGAGATCTACTGCTGCATATGAAATGCTACAAGGTCTGATTTGAGGTCATAGTTTCAAAGACTTATTAGAAATCACTGCGATCACGTGTCTCTGTTGTCATTTCCTTGTGATTGGATGATGTTTATTTCCACTGAATTATTGATATAGTGATAGCATCCAGTGAAGTAGAGTGAGATAATATCCTCCCTTGATCTCTTACCTTGACAGGTTGTAACCAGTCAGCATCTTTAACGCTGATATAGCTCAGAGCTTGCTTTGCTCTGCCTAAGATTTTTTGTGAAGAACGTTGTTGTTTTTTGCTGAGCATTAAGTATGGACTCATACTTCAAAAAAGTTCAACCTTTCTTTCACACAGTCACCAAAAAACAACAACTCATGCACTTAGTTCATTCTTCTTCACAGATCTTACTTTTCACTTTGGGATATAGGGCAAACTTAGTTGCACTGCAGGGCTTGAGAAAAACATGCAGGATAACATTACATGACAGGTTAGTGCCACACTGTTAATCCAAACAAGACAATGCATGCCTTGTTTGGACGGACCACAGACAGCAGAGTGTGGGAACCTATTTTATGTGGAACTAAAACTTTCAGCAGAGACTCTTTCAAAATACAGACTTAAAAAAAAATAGTGCTTGATAGAAGCTGATTTCTTGAATCATCAACAGACTCTTTTTGCATTTTCACACCAGAGTCTTTATCATGTGTTGATCTGAGTCTAAAAAACAAAACTGTATAATTTCAATAAAGTTATTAATAAAGAAAATACCAACTCAGCCACGCATCTATTTTTAAAAAAAAAATTATTTATGGCTGTGTCTAATAAAAATGGCTTAAATTAAGCCGCAAAGTCAGTAAAGTAGCTGTCACACTCTCTGTGTTGTTCTCCGATGTGCAGACGCGGACTCGACTGCGCGTCCCTTTTTCTCTATGGCGCATAGCGGGGGGCCAATCGTGCTTGAGTACGGCACGTTACAGATGGCCAGTGTGACGGCGCCCTGAGATGGTGTTCCAGCTTCTTGCTTTGTTTCTATAGACTGATGTATCACAATGCATGGTTCCACATTGTCCCACCTCAAACTCATGACTGCCTTTCCACATTTGTCACTGGATCCTCTTTCAGGTAGTTTTAGGAGGTTTACTTCCTCCCTTTAGTGAGACACATTTTCATGGTTCTCTGCGGCGCCCTTTGTCCTCACACAGTCGTGGTGGCATAAAAAGTATGTTTTCACCACTGCTACTGTAAGAAATAATGGGAAGACTTACCCAAATGATTTTTCAGCTCAGCCATTTCACTAATTAAATGAGCGCCGTATGCGTCACCAACAGCATTAGGGTGGACACAAACAACAATAAAACACCACAACAATAAAGCAACCCACGGATGAATAACAACCAAACCCAATCAGCAAAAGAACCCAAACAAAAACCAGATTAACACCAGAACCAAACATCATCAGAATTCTGGCAACGCAGGAACCCAGGCAACTTAGGTTGAGACCAAGAAGAATGAGGATGAAAGAAGATTTTAAAAAATCAATTAAAAGAGAGAAAGAATCAAACGTGGCTAGAAGCTATAAAAGGAGATGTGAGAAATATTAATGAAGATTAAAAAGCAAACCAAAATGATTAGAGTAGGTATTAGCTATTAATTGAAATAACAATAAAAACATCTAATGCATCAAAAAGATTAAAGTCAGTGAAATCATGATAGCAGTGAAAAGGAGCTGGACAGCTGAAAGGCCCCATCCCACTTAGACACTTTGACATGGCCAAACAAGCAGTTCAGATCTAAATGATATTCAGGAGATATAAGCGCTAATTCTGTCTGTCAAAACAAATGTTTGGTCACTCCTTTGAAGATCCTATTAGCATGAGGAATCATCCCTTTCTGTCTTTGTAAGAAGAGAAGCATCACAACATAAGTGCAGCTGCTGCCATCTAGAGGTCATTCAGCAACACTCAAAACGCTGTAAGAGCCTTTACTTAGAGAGCTTTGAAAAGTGGGGCAAGAGAGAGGTGAACATGGCAGCAGGAAACTAATGAAACCTTTCAAACCTTCCCTTTAGGATTCACATTTGATGATCATTTTACAAAACTGTGTAAAGGACACCACACCAGCCTTATACACTTCAGAGAAATTGCAATGAGAAAGCCCACCTACGCTGGATGTTTTTTGACTGCACTCTGGACAGAAATACCTTGAACACAGAGATATCTAAAAAAAGCAATGTCTGCGATTATGAAATTCTTACCCTGAGTCGCACACAGCCTCTTCTGGATCCTCTCATCATCTTGTCCTTTGACTGGAAATAAACAGCAAACATCAGAGATTAGTATACTAGTATGCCAGGTCAGTTCAGGTGGAGTGATTTAAAAGTGTATTTATTGATATGAATGGATGGACCTTTCAACATATCAGAGGAGAAAAAGCAGCAAGATTTTCTTTAAAATACAACGAACAGTGGCCGAAGCACATTAGTTATTTCAGGATCATGTTATTGTGTGAGCTGGCTTACAGTCACATTTTCACTTTGGTTAATGAGACAATTGATTTGGACAAAACCATCTGAAATCAGAGTTAATAACATCTTTGCTCTTAAAACTATGACGACAAGTTAAAATGTCTGCCGTGCAAAAGGGCCTTTAGATGTCATGCACATCTGATAAGAATGTAAAAAAAAGAAGTCAATTGTTAGTCACTTGGTAGAGATTGTGACAGCCCACATTCAAAGTGTGTCCAAGAACAACTGCATATAAAGTAACAGTCAGGTTTGTCCTGTAGGATGTTAGTCTATTTTTATCTACAGGCAATTTGACCCAACTGTAGCCAGAGAGTCTCTGCCCCTGTTAAGTATTTGAATGTAGCAGTGCTTTCATCAACAATATAGAAACAGAGGAGAGGCCTGAAGTCATATTACTTGCACATAACCGTAACACTTTCATTACCTACTCGTGTGCGCTTCATGATCATTAGGATGTCAAATTGAGAATCAGTCTTCTCTTCTGTCCACAAAATATCAGACAAAAGCTTTTATTATTAATATTTTGAAAATAAATGTGACATTTATTATTTGTTTTTCTCTATCAAAGATATTCAAACAACTATCACAAATAAAAAAGAAAAGACAAGCAATTCTTACATGTATGACATTGAAACCAAGCAGATGGTTGGTAGTTTGCTGAGAAATACAACAATCAGTTGTTGGAATTTTATTTGTCAACATTAACAAAAATAATTCTACCACCAAACAAATCTTATAAACAAGATCTTCTGTATCTTTTAAACAAGTCAGTGGTGGACAGTAACAAAGTATTTTACTTGAGTACTGTACTGAAGCACATTGTTTGATTATCTGTACTTTTTTTTTTTTTTGGGGGGGGGGGGGGGGGGGGGGGAGAGAGGAGGAGGTTAACCATAATGTTGTTACTCCACTACATTTGAAAGACAAATACAGTTCTCTTGAGTCCAAGACAAATTTCCCCAAGGCCACAATAAAGTGTATCGTACTACATTTCTATGTATGTTCTCGTTTCTTGCTACTTTTTCCTCTGAAGTCAGCTGATGAATTTTCTTTTCTTTTTCAACATCTGATACGAATGACAATAAACTGTGTTGGTGTATTTCTGAGTGGTTTGTCCACATATCTTCAGCCCGTGTTTGAAATGTAAATGTCTTCTCTTTGTGTAAAGCCTGGCTGTAAATGTTCCTGCTCATCAGGTTGTTCCTATTGTTTAAATGAATGTTTTCTGACATATCAGAAAGTACACCTATTTATTCTTGACTGCACTCTAAAAATTGTGAAAATATAAAATAATAAAATCACACTCAGGCACTGAGCTTTGTCCCTGAACAGGTACAGTCTAAACCACAGGAAACAGACCTGTGACATCTGAATCAGTAGAAATCAGAAGAATATAACCTTCTTTTCAGCAAGATAGTTCTTCTGGCTCCACCATTTCTCTCTTTGTGAGGTGTTCATGAGAGAGAGTAAAACAGCCTTCATGTCTGCAGGACCTTCTGGTTTACTTCTCATTCCTCTTGATAATAAAGTTATTGAAAACGACACAGGTTAAATTAAAGCTATCATTAAACTTCATAAGTTGAGTGCACAGTTTTAACGACCTTAACTAAGTTTTTTATCTACCAATAAGACTGACAGCTTGTTTTCTGGTTTCCCCTCGACATTGTCTACATTGTACTCCTCAGAGTAAAGTGAATTAATCACCTGGACTGTGAACACTTCTGTCTCCTTCTGCGGTGTCTTCACAGCTATTTCTGCTAGCAAACCTACCAGTGTCGGACTCATACTAAACTACCATGCACAGATGTCTTGTCGGCAACTTTCATAAACCCTACTCCCTCTCACCAAAATCTCGTAAACTAATCAAAACAACGTTTCAGCGAGTCTGTTGTTTTATCAGGATTTAGCTTCGCCAGCTAGCTAACAACATTAGCGGAAGTGTAGAAACAACACTGTCATTTGATTGGTCAGTTGGTATTCATGGAGCGTTGCTATTGGCCAACGTCAGGGTCCGTCATCACGGAGACCCGCCTTTTCTGTGCCAGCTGAGACTCCCAACTCCTGACAAACACAAGGCCTTTCTGCCACTTTGATTTGATAAGCAGCGTCCACGTACAGTCCAATCCCCTTTAACAGACCACTTTACAATTTAACAACGGAGGAAATGAACGTACCGTGTAGTACGACAGTAAACCGGCATTGTAGTCCAACACGAACCAGCGGTACTGCCAACCTTTCATAACGTTGGTCCACTTGCTGAGCGGCCCCTCCATGATGGACGCCATCTTTACAATACGCTCCTGGGGAGGAGTCGGATAAGGTGTGGGGCAGCCGGCGTCACGGGAACGATGCTGCTGATGATGATGAACCCCATATCAGGGATGAGCTGTCCCATGAATCAGTCAAACATGACAAGTATTCAGATACTTTAAGTTAAGGCAAAGTGACAACACTCCGGCTAGAAAACTCGATGCAGAATGTTTCCTTCCTTATTATTATCATAATAATATAAATAATATTTTTATTTATTTAAAACACATTTAAGCATTACTTTATAATATACACTTAATAATTTACACTGTAATGTAAGACAATAATGAAGCATAGTTCTCTCCATTTCTGACGGACATTTTAAAAAAAAAAAAAAGTGACTTTGCAAGGCAGATTTCAATCCAATGTAAAAAAAAAAAAAGAAAAAAATCTGATGAATTTTAGAAATATTTTCAGCTATTTAGAGATTTTTTTTCTTCCCACTGATTGATTCACACGTGTTTTTAAACTGATGATTGTGGATGCTTGTTTCCTGATAGCAATAGTTAATATAATAAATGAATAAATACATTCATAATTCTGTCAAAAGTTTTGGTTTTGGCATAGATGATGATGAATTGTATCACAATCCATCTATCAAGACACCCTCATTTAAAAATAAATAAATACAAGGTATCTTTAGAGGGTGAGTAAACAAAGTCAGCTGGTTTTCACAAGTAGAATTTTATTGTTAGTTTTATTTTATTTTAAATGGTCTTTTATAAAATTGTTAATTCAACCCTCTGCTTATTCTCTTACATTTCACTGTCGATATGTATATATATTTTAAGAGATACAACCACAAGCCAAAAAAGTACTCATCAATATCTTTATTATTTACAATAGGCTTAACACTGATAAGCAAAACTTCACAGTAATATAACGTGAACTTTAAATAGAAAAACAAAACAAAAAAACACAAAATATATGTTCTTTGTACAATAAAAAAAAAGTTAATGTTAACATCTCTGCCATGTTTCATCCCTGTTTAGATTCACATATTCCATTTCTGTATGTGTTGGTTTACATTGCACTCGTACAACTGAAGAAGTGGCCTTTGGTATAACGATGTGTACACACGTTTATCCAGAGCTGTTCTCCAAAACAGGGAGACAGGAGGGAAAGAAAGATATGCAGGATGAATGCACACAACAGAAAGACAGACGATGCAGATAACTGATACTGAGAATGAGTAGAGTTTTGTGGTCTGTTTAAATATTGAACACTAGTACTTTAGACACTAGATTTATGGGGGAAAAAACAACATTGCTACCAACTCATTCATAGAAAATGATCATGTTTATATTTTGGAACAAAAAAAAAAAAAGGCCCAGACTGGAAATGTGTTCAATTCTGTAGTATGACACTTCCTCTTAACTCTTTGATAAGGCTTTTTGGAGATCCTGCTGCAGAGATATGCACGTCTAATCAACAGAAACCTAACAGGCAATGTGGCCAGACTGGTGCTGGGCATTTATTATCCTTTTTTTTTTTTTTTTTTTTTTTAAATAAAGTTCATGTGTGGTCAGATAAAAAGGCAAAACTGCAGCTGGACTAGTGCAGTGGACTCTTATGTGTTGGAAGAACCATTTTTAGGTGTTTTATTGGCCTCTTATGTATGGCCTTTGTATATCAAATAAAACAATGCTAATTGTGAAAGTGCACCACCTTTGTGTTTTAAGTTTGAATCTGACCATTAACCTCCAACTGTCATAAATGCGTGGTGCAGTGAGCGCCTTATTACAATCTTATGACAAAGGAAAGAAAACACATTAAGGTTGTCATGATGGACTTTGTAATACCTGTGAAATTTTGCAGCAAAAGTGTTTTGCACATAAATTATTTGTTCACAAAAAGGCACCAATAAACACTATAAAGCATGATGGCATTTTTGAAGTCGGTGTAATTTGAAACTCACAGTGAATAGAAATGTATCTTAAGTGTGTCTCAAACGACGCTGTTTGGCAAGAACATGGACATTTATACTGACACACGATTACGTGAAATCGTTACATAAAGTTCACCAGAAAACAAGTAGACAAAACTTTTACTTGTCAATCAATCAAGTGTCATCAACAAGCCTTTTGAAAGTGTTATGGACCTGCAGTGTTTACAGATTACATTGTGTGTTAGTACATGTGTCAATGAAGTGATGTGTCTGAGGCCTTATCCAGTGTACATTAAGATGTGAAGTACAGAAAATAAAACATACCTGTGCTTTGTGTCTTTGTACACAGTTTTGCTTGTGCTCAAAAAAACAGAGCATCTGTTTCTGGACTTAATCAGGTAAGTGACAAGAATTAGAAGCACGGGCCAAAAGAAAAAAATCTAATAAATAAAAACAAAGTAAATGGCACCTTAAGATTTTAAAGAGTCATGCAGGTGAACATTCGACCGGATACAGAACGGAAGAATAATACATTCATAAAGCAGATATTCAGATCTGGGTGGATGAGCCTCAGTCTTGTAATACATCTCTTCAGTCAAAAACATTGCTCTTTATCTTTTAAGCAACACATAAATCTTTTGTTTCCTGGATATGAAATAAATCAAATATTTACATAAATTTTCTCTGTGCTTTTAATAAAAAAAAAAAAACAGGAATAATTTAAAATTCAAGTTCATACAGACATTCTAAAACGCATTTTTTTGATCAAATAATGTACAAATTGCTCATGTGCTGAAGACATACTGCAGTTTGTTGAGAGATCAGTACTGTGTGATTCATGTAAAGTAGGTCTCTGCATATCGCAGTGTTCATACATTGAAGTATTTGAGGCACTGAGGCCATGACAAGGCTACAGGGAATCCAGCACTGTCCATACTCAGAAGGACACTTATAGAAATACTGTCCCAGTTCACCTGCTCATGCGCTACCCTGTGCTCTCCCTCTCCCCTAACTCTTTTATGCTCCATGATAAAAGGTAGAAATGTAGTGTGCAAGGACAACTGGACATAAATATTGAAATGCTTAAGGGGACTTTATGTGGCACTGTGTTAAGTTGTGAACATCAGCTGTGCCACTGAAGCAAATTCGAATGCTATACATTAGATAAGAACGCCCTTATTGGATCATCGCCTATTAGTTCTACATGGAAGTAAAAAAAAAAAAATAATTTCAATTTTGATACTGAAAGCTATGTTTAAGTTGAGTGTAATTACACGCCTGTTAAATGCAAGCAACTTTCAATTATGTAAATGATCCCTTGAGTTCTCTCTTAACAGTCTCACCTTGTGTAGACATGTGGGAACGGGAATGTCAGTGTCTAAAGAGTCGTTTATTCTCTAAGAGTATTCTATAAAATGAGGTTTAAATCTGTAGCAACACAAGATTTCAATGTTGTCCCTCTACCTACAAATACTGTCAGTTGCAATCGATTGAATGAAAATTATATATAAAAAAAAAAAAACATCTGTAAAAAAATAAAAGAATTCAATTGAGACCCTATAACCTTAACTCTTACTGAATTCAGATGGTGATGTTGTTTCCAATCAATCATACATTAAAATGGCTTTAAAAATTGCTCATGGTTCCCAGACATTCAGCAAAATACTTTGAAACTAAGTAAACCCAACTGACAATTTACTCACTTGTAAAACACTGCTGGGCTTAAGTCATCATGTTTCTCTCTCAGTATGTGACAGACTGAATGATTGGCAGAATGAGCTCAGACTGTACCTACTATCTGGGCTGGCTATAAACAGCTGATACACTCAACATTCATGTACAAAGAGGCCTTTATCACGGCCAGGTGGAGATGTGGGTCCAGACATTTCATGGTGTGACTCAAACCATAGTTAGTTTGGTATACAAATTTCTCAATATGTACAGGTCAGAGCAAAATTAGTGTCCACACTGGCTTTTAATGAAACTGTTGTTTGTAAACAATAAAAATATTATATTTTGTAGTGATTTGTGTGAGGTACTCAAGAGATTCTTCTAATTTCGTCCCCCAAAAAGCAGTCCATAAAACCAGAAACATAAACAAGGGAATAAAAGCGATCCGTCTGATAGTTGGAGGTGACAGTGGGTGTCACAGTGGCTACCTTTGCACTACGTCACTAATCTCTTTAATACAACTGTGCAGGTTGTCTAGTACAGTGTTGGGCCCCATGCTGTTAAGCCCTCCGCCTCCCGACGAGGAGGCCCTCAGTTCCTGAAGGCTGAGCTCCAGCTTCCCCACTGCCTCCCGGAAGGCAAATTTGTTCCTCATCTGAGAGATGCAGTCCACATAACCTGAGCAGTAGTCGAGCAGCTGGTGGCCAGCATCCAGCACCTGGCTGGTGGCGGGGCTTTCTGAGCTGGCATGGAGGGCGCTGCTCAGGCACTCGGCACACTCCAGCAGGGCCTCGCGGCTGACGCGCTCCAGGGGCACGCGCTCTGTTTGCTGCCTGGTTCGCCGCAGTGCAACTTTGGAACCTTGCGTGTGCACGGAGGAGGCAGAGTTGGTGGCTCCGTTGGCCATTTTGGTTGGAGTTGTGTTGGTGGAGGACGACGAGGAAAAGACGGAGGAAGAGGCGGGAGGCACTTGTGGCGGTGGCACAGACGGTCTTCCTGTCGTTGCTCCTCCTGATGTCCGTCCTGACCTGTGACCTTTCAAAGTGTCTCCGTTTACTTCCACAGGTGCTCCTCCTACCTGCTCCTCCCCGTCACCACTGTAGGAGTGTTGTAGGCTGCGCAGGGTGGGAGGGGGAGGAGGAGCGCATTTGGGTTTCACAAGCCGCGGCCTGTCCCGCTCTGCTTGGTGTTCTGATAGCAGTTTGAAGCGGTTCCCCTGTGAGTCTAGTCCGACAAGGTGAACGTCAGCTGGGCTGTGCTTCAACGTTGGAGAGATCAGGACTGGAACTTTGTGGTTGTGGGTTGGTGCACCTGTTGATGAAGCACTTGAACTCGAAGTCTTAGAGGGAGAAGGCCAACTCTGCTGCCGGTCCAGACCTCCCCCACTCTCCTCTCTGCCCTCCCTGACCCGAGACAGACTGTCCGATTCCCCGACCTCCCCCCCAACCCCCGGTGCCCTCACTCCCGCAGCAGTGCCCCGGGGTAGTAGCTTGGCTTTGGGCCTTTCCCTAATCTGTGCAGTGCCCTCATCCATCCTCCTCAGCAAAGTTTCTGAAGGCCTTGCAGCCCCATTTTCTGGCTGGGATGTTGTGGAAGCAGTCCTCTCTAGAGGGGGTTTTGCACTGCGGTTCCTGGGTAAAGTCAGAGCCATGCGCTCCAGGTCTGGTAGCCCAGCTGACATAGAGGAGGTAGAATTAGACCGAGGGAAGGGTTTAGACCCTCCAGCTATACTTCCACCCTCCTCTGAAGAGGCTGTCTTCCCTGTCCGTAGCCCCAGCGTCTTTTTGATAAGTCTAGGAGTGAAAAAACCCGCCAACCCACTCCAACTGCTGCCGCTGGACACCTGAGAGCCGAGCCCCCCACCTGAGGGTTTCTGCCCAAAGGCAGCCCCACAACAGCGTGACTGACTCTGGGTGGGTTCCCCGTGGGAGTGAGAGGGAGAAGCGGAGAAGCCGCCAAGACCGTCCGACTGGGGCAGGGGAGGGGGAGCGCTGAAATCGGCGGTAGGCTCATATTTTTTATGAGGCTGTGTTTCCATCTCCCGGAAAGAACTGCTCCTTTTTGGTGGCGTTGGGAGATTGTGTTGGAGCTGAGAGGACTGGGAGGAGGAAGAAGAGGAGGAAGACTTCTTCTTTATGAAGGAGCTAAAGAAGCCAGTCTTGCGGTCTCGTGTAAACGTGCCCATATCCTGTGTATCTTCTAAAAGGCTGGCGGGGGACTTGTCTCGTGGCTGCTGTTTCCTGGGCAGAGCCGGGGAGCTGCCTGATCGACCCTCCCCACCTAACAACGTAGAAGCCCAGCCTGTGAAGAGAAGATATGACTTCATTAAAACTATGCAGTACAGCTGGGCTTTAGTCAGCAGGACTGACTCCATCTTTGTTTAAAGGCTGCTTAATAACTCATGAGAAACAAGTAATGAAGTAGTCTGCTCTCAATACGCTTATACATTTATGTCACTCATTCTAGACAGCTGCATGCTATTGAAACAAGATAAGACTGATCCCTTCCTCTCTTAAAGTCTTTCTTTCCTCCTCAGGAAATTCTCCTGACGACTCTCCTCAGTATGGAAAAAAAGCATTTTTGAAAAAGAGACGGAAAGTTGTGCATACCAGTCATATGCATGCACACACTAATTCAATAATCTTCAAGTTGCTCTTGTAAAAGAGGACTTGGTAACACATGCCAAATGCATCCTGACCAACCCCAATACTAGTCAGGCTATTGTTCAATGAGGGAAACATATTTTTCACTGTTCTTAACAGTTTGGTGCACAATTTGGCATGCTTATGAATATGAATACAAACGGGAGATTAACGCATCACATCAGACATGGACAGTAAAGAAAAGGTTGGAGTTTGTGGCTACATGTTATCAGATATCGAGCCTTTAATGTTTCCGCCATTTGTGCTTTATATTATGCAACATGCTTAATGCTCACATGACACCTGTTATGATTGTGGGTAAATGAGCCCTGAATGCTTCATTACTTATTTCTAATGTTCATGGACTAAACAAAAAAGCTAAAGAAATTGGAGACAGTGGCAGAAAGGAAAAAAAAAAAAAAAAAAAAAAGATGTCAGGAGGAGACAAAGACAGGGACAGACTTTGGTCTTTACAAACAGGTAAACAAACAATTGAAACTTTTTTATTTCTGACATAAATCAAATAAATAGGTGATAACTTAAACAAGACAAGACAAACAACAGACAACATTGTGAACATTTAATAATAGGATTAGATGACATGAAGTTACATGAAGTTAAACCAGGCATTGATTGGTCGAAGAGAATAATAAAACATGAAATAAATAGTGAATGCAGGGGTGCAAACTGATCAGGGATGAAAAAGGTGACATGGATCCAAACCACGTAGGGGGGTCCGGGGGCATGCTCCCCCGGGAAGATATATATTTTATAAATATCAGCTTTAAAATGTTAATTTACAGACGATTTTAGCATTCAGACTAAAGAAGCGGTGCAAACAATAAGAAAAACACAATTGCTTGTCTATATCTATGTTCTGTTCTAACTTTTTGATAAAGCTTCAGTGAAACATGAAAAACCTGTGCACCCAACCTTCAGTCCCTTTTTATAAATGGGATGAATTTGTAGTACAGGGCTTACCATGTTCGACTAAGGGCTGATGTGAAGGCCAGTCACTATGTAAGTAGCTCTCAGTCAAGTATGACAATATTTTCTCTCTTATCATTAAATATGTAACATTATCAATACATGAACCTGATGTTTTATCTCCTGCTGATTCTCATTAAGTTTATATTCCCTCTCTTATTACATGTGTTGACACTGTCACATGTGCTGTCACTTTAATGTTGCCTGAGATAATAATGAACCGGAAAGCTGTATGAAGTTACCTTCAAGCTAGCACACATTTCTCTCAACATCTTTGGCTACCAAACGGTAAATGTGATCAGACAGGATGTTTGATGGCTGGCTTGCTAGCCAAACTTTGAGTCTTTCCACAGTGTTTTCACGGAAAAATAACGTTATGTAAATTAGCCATGTGCTGCACATTGTGACTCATTGAATCAGGTTTCATGCTTCTTGCGGCCGGCGCGAGAATGGTCCGCGGAGGATCTGAGCGCCAAGCCACGCACCTCCAAGATTTTGTAACAGTGCCGACCGCGTTGCAATGATGGCTACAGGGGCCGGAAGTACTTTCTTCGTGCTGTGTTGAGCAATCAGACCGCTCTGACCGCAATCTGTATGAAACGACTCGACGTTTGCAGGGACCGTGCTCGCCGGCCACAAGAAGCATGACAGCTCGTGTCATAGACCCCACCCCCCTCCAAATATTTTTATTGCAGATCTAAATGAATCACACAAATGACCTATTTGGGATCCAAAACGGCGAATTTCGCCGAAAGGTGACAAGTTTGCACCCCTGGAATGACAGAATTATTTCACAGATAATGAACAGTTACCATAGATAGTATGTAACTGAGGCATGCAGCAAAGGTTCAGTTAATCACTAATGATATTTTCAAATTGATGAGTGTTATATATTTATAATTAAGGGGATGTTTGGGACCTAGAATAACTCCATGGATCACATGATGGATGAAGCAAAAGCCCATTTATAATGCTGGAGGATAAAGATATATTTTTAATGTGTGTTTTAATGCTTAAAAGTTATCTTTATATAAAGTGCACAGGACTTACGTTTCTTCTAGAAACGTTTCATAGGTGTTTTACAACATGGACATGACGACACAGATGTCATGGCTGAACAAATGAGATGCTTAAAGGTTCGGGGCTTGAGACGGCAGCAGATGATGGCAGAAGGATGTTTGCACCAGTGGTCACTTAGGAAGGAAAATGACAGCTCTTCTTCTCAGGCGGCGGGCTCGACGGCGCTGCAGTGTGCTCTGTACATCAGTGACATCCTGCATACCTGCAGAATCATAATGAGGTGCATCTGACTGCTTGGTAGTAAGGTAGGCGTGTCGGGCTGTACCTGCATGACCGTGCGTGCTGTGGTCGGACCGTCCATCAAGTCCACCCTCGATGTTTTCCTTGTTTTCTGTGTGCTTGTGCAGTGTGCGAGATTTGGAAGGCAACAGGGGCATGTCGTGACTGAAAGAGTGAAGAGGTCCACATTGACCAGAGGAGGCCGTCTTACACAGCTCCTCTGCAACCTCTGCAAAGTACAAACAGGGAAAAACTCAATAAGTAAGCAGTAGTAATCAAAATTCAGAAAAATAAATACATTTGCCCTCTTAATAAGCCTATGTAAATTTCACAACAATAATCTAACACACAAAAAGACCCATACACATTGTTGCTTAAATATATATATATTTTTTTCTTTTCATGGATGAATAAGGTTTATTCATTTTTCAATATAAACTAGGAGACATTCTATATGCCAGCAGAAGATAAGCTACATGTTATTGTACCTTCAGAGATGCTGGAGTCATGAAACATAGTTTCAAAGGCTTGGTGTATCTCTGCAAATGAAGGCCGGTCCAATGGACTCCACTGCCAGCCTGGTAGAGAGAAAGAAAATAAGGCATGTTACTACAAGGACATACTCTATTGGATGACTATACATATCATAAAACCATTACAGATCCTGTAGATCTGGACTATGATTTAAGTCTTTTTGTGCTAGTCACACAATAACAAGTTTCTCCACACTATGGAAATGGATGCAGGGCATTTTCATGTGAAACAATTCAACAGAAAACTATGAATGACTTACAGAAAACAAACTCGTGCTGTGAACATCTGGTCATGTGTCTTTAGTGAATTTCAACTACTTCATAAATAAGGCAGAACATAAGGGGGTAAGAAACTACAACTCACATGCTCTCATGAGTTCGTAGACTTTGGGTGGGCATCCCTCAGGCTGTTCCATGCGGTAACCTTTCTCCAGGAGGTCATACACCTGAGACAGATCGATACCAGGGTAGGGAGACATGCCGTAGGTGGCAATTTCCCAGAGCAGAACCCCAAATGCTGTAACAAAGACATTTTTTATGATCAAACATTAGCACTTCAGAAATAAGCCACAAGAGAGAAAAACAACACTTAAGATGTATGTATATGCTCACCCCAGACATCAGACTTAATGGAGAAGGTGTTATATGCAAGGCTCTCTGGTGCAGTCCATTTGATGGGGAACTTTGCCCCAGCATGCGCAGTGTAAGTGTCACCAGTCATTAACCTGCTCAGACCAAAATCTGCAACCTTAACGACATGATTCTCCCCGACCAGGCAGTTCCTCGCCGCAAGATCCCTGAAACATGGATAGCGAAGGAAACATTTGAGAAAAAGATAGAGAGGAGAAGGGGGGAAGCAATGTGGAAAATGCACTAATATGTGATCTTGTACACACAGAGATACACTTGGATGATATCCCTTTACCTGTGTATGAAGTTCTTCTTCTCCAGGTATTCCATAGCAGAGGAGATCTGTGTGGCCATGTACAGCAGCACCACAGCATTCACCTCCTCCTTGTCACAATCTCGTAAGTAGTCCAGCAGGTTGCCATGAGGCATGTACTCTGTCACGATGTAGAAAGGAGGCTCCAGCGTACACACACCTGCAGGAGGGGCAGAAGTTAGTGTTTGTTGGCTTCTGTTTTCCAAGAGTTAGTAGAAGCAGCATTCAGTTTTTATGTTCTGTATAAGTGTGTATGTTAAAGGCTTGATTTTTTTTGTTATACTTTCTGAATGTCCTCTTTTATTGTTTCTTTGTCATGATGCTTTCGATGTCTTGTGTGTTGCACTTTGAATTGCCTTGTTGCTGATAGGTGCTGTATACATAAAATTGCCTTGCCTAAGAGTTAGTGTCCACCAAATACAATTTCAGAGCTTGGGTCAGTGTATTGAAATTAATGTTGTATTCAAGTTATTTGGTTTTACTGACCTAGTAACTGAACGAGGTTTGGGTGTTTCACCTCCTTCATAACTGCCGCCTCTTTCAAAAACTCTTCAACTTCCATGGTGTCCTCCTGTCATTAGAGAAAAAGAATATGCACACAGAAAGAGGAATTAATCAGCGGGTTGGATACACTTTGCAGACAAAGCATCTTCAGTGATAATTGCACGCACGGTAATACCAAAGCCCACCAGCAGGTGGTGATCTATAACTATGTTTTGATCATGCCCTATCCTCTACAGAAACAAAGGTGTTGAGACGCAAACAAATAAGTATGATATAATAAAATCTATTTTTCAACATTAAGGGTCAGTGGAATAAAAAAAATGAAAGGGTGGTCTTCTTACCTTGAGTGTTTTCACAGCCACTGTAAGGTTATACTTTTTCCAAACTCCCACATACACCTCCCCATACTGGCCACCTCCGAGCTTGTGCTTCATGGTGATGTCTGTGCGCTCCATCTCCCACTTGTCATGGATGGGTGACACGCCGTACACTGTGGGCTTGTTACATTTGGGTGCTGGGTAGTGCAAGGTGGTGACCAGGCCATCAGCTACAGTGGAGTGGTGGTGGACAAGCTCGGCGAGGGTGGCGAAGCGGCTCTCAGACGTCACATACACCTAAGTGGGAGAAGGTAGAGAGTTTATGTGTGCACAGGTTTAAAACAATAACTTAAGCAAAGTCCACCACAAAACTGAACTGTTAATCTCATTTCACTCTACCTTCCCATCCGAGGCCGTGTTGATCCGATAGTGGTAGACTCTCCCCTCGTAGCGGAGAGAAATTGACAGCTGCCCAGGGCTGCTCTCGCTTTCCCGGACAAGGAAACTGCCGTTGATGAGGGAGGAAAGCAGGTACTCTGCTGCGCTGCGTGACACAGGCCCATGGTACCAGCTGTGTTTCTCCAGACTGTTGACTGGTGTGATGTAGTTGGATGGCACCCAGCCCTGGCCGTTTTTAGAGCGCACTTCACTCCATTCTCCATTCTGGTTGTATCCCAGAACACGCAGCTTCTCACCTGGACAGAGGAGAGGCAACATGTGAGAACTGATCTTTTAGGGACATAACAGCCAGATAGTAAAAAAAAAAAAAACTCATGATAAAGGAGGCACTTGTGGTTTAATTTCACAACTGAATTCTGCTTAAATCTCCTTAGAATAGAGAAAGTTCCATATCAGTAGTCCTTGAATAAACCTTGAAAGCCATTTTCACAAAGGCCTTATAATAAAAAAGTTTTTATCTTGACTTTTGATGGTGAGTTTAAAGAGTTGTTATCTTCATGCTGATTCCAGGATTGATTCTCAGTTCTCTTTCAATTCCTTCCCAGATGTGCAACATAGACTTCCATTTCTCATTATGTCACATAGGAGATCATAATGCATTAATAACAGGTTATGACCAGGAGAAACCAGACATGTGGTGAAACTACATCTGAAGCTGTGGAACAATGATAGGGCTGGGTGGACTGCATTTCTGTCACAGAGGGCTAGGCAGACCCGGGCATGTAGAGACTTGGTCTGTTGTCTCAGTCTGACGTCAGATCAGGAGACATGAAGGAGCAGAGAAGCGGATGTGCTTGGAGATAGTGAATGAAGGAGCAGGGAAGAGTCCTGTTGGTTAGACTAAGGACTGGAAAAAGAAAAGTTGAAGGTGAAAAAGAAAAGAAGACAGCAGTGACAGGCTGGGTGTGACGGTCTGACATAGAGCAAAGCACACTGTCAGCCAGCCTGGGGAGGGGAGAGAATCTACCTCTACTGTTTCACCATGAATGTGCTATCTGTCTTCATTGGTGTTTGTCCCTTCCTTCAAAATGTATGCCTTAAACGTTTGAATTATATCATCAGCTTTAAATTTTAAATCCAGCTTTATGAAAGATTAACAGGTATAAGACTAATATGACTCCAGGCTGTTTATAATACTAAAACAGGATTTAAGTTTTGACAGTTACATGGAATTGCTGCTGCTCAGTGGTGCGTTGTTTTTTCTGGAATATATTTGTTTTTTATTCTGTGTAACTGAGAGACGGAGTCCAAATTACATGTACCTACATTACAGGGACATTTAAGTATATCTTATCGATCTAATCTGATCAGATAAGGTGGTCATTTTTTATTGTTTGAGGTAAAAAGTAGAAAATCCACATTTCAAAGTTATCTGGCAGCAAAGTGTGAATGCAAGTATTTGATTGATACAGCAGCACCACCCAGATTGAAATTGTGTTGCAGTAATAGTTGACTGAGGAGCCATTTTTTTTTAGCCACTGTGTTTATAAACTGTGCTACTGGACCAGCCGCTTTAGACTTTGACGACCTGGTTCATAATTTGATGTAAAAGTTGAATCACTCAATTAAAAAAATCGTTAGCATTGATCTTCATGTTGAGGAAGTTTAGCTCCCAAAACTTAAATCTCTAAGATAACATCCACAACCCTAAACTAAACTGTGATTTTTATCTGCATGCATCCCAACAATCCACCTGCTGTCTCTGTCTGCCAGTTTAGTCAGAGTGAAAGCTAATTACCTTGCTGCCTCAAACCAGGAGCAATGTATGTTTAAAGCAGTGTTCTGGTTTGGTCTGACAAAGTAAAGAGACAAAGTCCCAGACACGCCCTGTTAAGTCCCTCTCTGTGATCAGCCTCTGCCCGCTGTTCACATCCACCTGTTATTATAACTGTTGAACATGTTCAATATTAGCGGAGCATTACAGGCACGCTTTGGTGTTTCTATATGACAGACTCAAGAAGTGGGACAGCAAGGAAGTGCAATGGAGCTTGGAAGTACACAGGCGCTCTTGTGCATGTGGGCGGGAATCTGAGATTCAGTCCATGAGTCAAGGAATAAAACATAATTTTTATCCCGGGCAGCTGCAGTGGAAGTCCTAAAATGATGGATAATAAAAATAGTCTGGCACAATTAAGACTTTACATTGGTTAGGGACAGAAGAATGGATATCCATTTAACCAGCGTTGGTTGACCAGTTTAGGTTTCAACTGAATAGTATGTGAAAAGAAAAGAAGAGTAAGAAATGGGAACATCGGGAAAATACTGGGACAAAATATAAACGTCACTGGTATTTAAGTCATTCAGTCTGTAGACTTTCAGGTAGCATTTTCTTATTCAAAGATCTGATAGTTGAACAAAATGAGTGTGAAAACATTCAGTCCAGTATAATGTGAGAGAGGAATGTGGGGCAAAAGCTGAGGTTCTGATACCTGATTGTGTCACGACAGGTTTGGTGACGACTCTGTTGACACACCACATTCCTGTAGCATAACCACACTTTTTCCTCAATGAACATTACTTCAGGAGCCGCTGACCTGCCAATCACTTTTCTAGCCTTGAAGGTTACGTCAATGACTGTTTGCTACATGTAAGGAAATCTCTGTGTTCTGTAGCAACACATGTCAACAGTGTTTGTCAGGAAGGTGTGGTGTTCAAAGACAAATTGAGGAGGAGTATCATCACGTAGCCAAACAACAGCGTTCAGTGATGACGCAAAGAAGGGAGTACATGAAGAGAAGTCTTAAAGCTCCAGTGAGGAGTTTTTAGCTGGTAAATGCTAATTTTCATTAAATGTAATGTTTGCAGGCGCTGCCACCAGGTAGGTTTCAGACAGAGTGAGTTAAATTTGTGATATAGCTTGGAGGAAACCCACATTTACATACAAGCTTTTGCAGGAAATCAGAGAAACAGAAAACGCCATAAAGCCAATACCTTTAGTGATGCTGAGTGTGTTGTCTCCGCTGGCGACAAAGTCATAAAGTGCAACAAAGAGGTTCGGGTCGCTCTCAGCCGCCCCCAGGAGGTTTTCTTTGGAGCTCCAGCGCACCGCCTCTGTCAGCGCAGCCGAGTCCAGGCCGAATGGCCTGTGGAGAGCTTCTAGAGAGAGATGAGGGGGGGAAAAGGTCAAGGAGAGAGAAGAAAAACTATTAGACTAGGAAACAAATAGTGTGAGGGTAATTGAGAGGTACCAATGATGTCCTAGAGCAAAATGCCAAAGTTAAAAGTCTCCCTAAACCTGAGAGTCCATTATGCAGATTATCTACCTGTCTGTCCAGGTGGTTTCCCCTGCCTGAGCCCCGTTTGGAGATGGCGGCCGCTCAGTGCCACCCACTCTTCCTCAAAACTGCTGTTTGCCTGCAGGCACCTCAAAGGCATTACTTTAACCAAACCACTCTCTAAAGGGAACTATTATCACTTCACACAGAAGCCTGCCGTGTCTAGCCCGAGCCAGGTAAGATCTGAGGTAGGAGTGTTTTTGTTTGATTGTTTATACAAAGAGGAAGGGGGCGGAGCTTAAACCTCTAGGATGGGCTAGATTCTCATTCTGTACAGAGTGCAGTGATTGCCATAGCTACATAACACACCCACTGACACAAAATGATGAACTAGTACATGCGTAGCTAACACGCGCTACACTCAACAGCTGCTGCCAAAGTGCCTGCATGTCTGAACAGCTGCTGAGTCAGTGAGATAGCAGGGTGGTGAAACAGACGGGATAGGGAATGGAACTCAAGAACTGTTATGCAGGAACTTTGAAAGAGAAAATCATTAATAAGCATTGTTACATTACATGTTTTCATTTGCTCCAAAGTGACAACAGCGACTGAGAATAACCAAGCGATCTTACGCATAATCTATTTGCTATGTACATAAGAACGGGTTGAAAATCTATTGTGTTAACACAAAGCACCAACAACTCTATGACTATGTAATTCCCAATGCTAATTTATATCAAGGGCTGCCGTAGAAAAAGCACAGGGGGGCTCTAGCTTCAATTTCAAAAAAGTGTCAATAAGACAAAAAAGTGGTTTCGAAGTTAAGTTCAGCTAGTCATGAAGTCTTTCAATGATGAGGTCTTGACTTTTTCAGACAAACTACAACGTCAACGGTTCAAAAAGTTGAAGTCTCAGGCCACCAGAAATTTCACATGGGTATGATGTGGAAATGAAATAGAAAAAGACAACATAGAAGCTACTTATGTGGACACTTTAATTCCATATTCTAGTTCTCAACATCCTCGTCACTACAAGCTTCCACCTACACAGCCATGCAGATTAACAGGAAAATGATCTGTTACAGTATCTCCCTCCTCCAGCAGTTGTATATTTTCCATTCACTGGCAAACCTAACCAATTATTCCATTTTCTAATATAAATTGTGCTATAATGACCTAGCTTTTCAAGTTTACAAAATTAATGGGACATTTTATTTCCATGGGACTCATTCAAATCACCTCCTGTGGGTCCCAATGACTCACTACATTGAAAATCTAATAACATCACTGAAATCATTTCATACTTGATTTCTTTCCATAAAAACAAAACAAAACAATGTACTGTCTAGCTACTTTTTCATTCCACACTTGTCAAGGTAGAAAGAAATAAAGCAGTTTCTATTGTTGTTTGACACCATGTGCCATGTGGCAGACACATGCCATGCAGGGAGATGAGAGCCGAGAGATCCAAACAACAAAGCAACACAATATATTTCTACTTTGTTCAACAACTAAGCTGAAGTCCCTATAGTACGTCCACTATACGACCACATGCACATTATTAGGTTTGCCCACCTTTGTTCTGGACCAGCATGCACTGCAGTGCGGCACTGGCTGTGACCTGGCTCAGCCACAGTTCCCAGTACATGTTCTGTCCTGGTTTGCTCAGCTACCAGTCCGAGTATCCAAAGAAACAATGTGGTTTTCTTGGTCCGCCGTACTGACTCTATGCAGTTATTTGAAGTTTGACTATGTCCATGTAGACACAACTGATGGAGACTGAAAAGCACAAACGTTCATTCTCCTGGCAAAGAAAAAGGAAAACTAAAGACGCAAGTTTTACTTCTCTAAACCATCCTCTTCACGTTTGGAGTACCAATACTATTCGTAAAGTAATCCAGAGAGAAAGAGACCCCCCAGAAAAAGTATTTACCCACGGCGTCCTTGATTCAAACCTCCTAAACCTCTGAAGTAACAGTAGCGACTAACAGCCTCCTGCTGTGAACTCCAGACTAGCTTTGATGTGGCCACAGAGAGTCAAAATTTCCAAGGTCCATCTGGAGAGCACAGAAATCCATGACTGATGTTCTCTGCGGTTTAATGCACATTAAAGGATGGCAAAACGTGGCAGAGAGAAAGAGTGAGGAAGGCGTGCAGTCGGGGAGTAAGAGGCATGTATACAGTGATGGGGGGGGGGGGGGGCAGTGTGGTATGGAGGAAAGTTGAGATGAAAGCGCATGTGTGCGATTACGTGCCGTGTGTTAGTGTGTGTGTAGCCTGGTACAGCACTGGGGCTAACAGCAGATGGTTGGTCTTGTTCCCCTAAGGGGGCATGGGGGGGGGGGCTCCTATTGACCCACACTTTTCTTCTGTGTGGATGTGTAAGTCAATGTGTGTTTGCATATGACTGCAACTGCTGTAGCCAGGCTGAGCCAACTGTCAGCGCTGCTCCTCTTACAAAGCTACATCACACCAGCAGCACTCTCTGCAGGAATGTTTTCAATGAAATAGAGATATTATACATTTGTCTAAGCTCTCATTCTGAGGAATCTCAATCACAACCGTCCCAGACAAAAAGTTATAGACAAAGAGAAACTAAATAACTGATTCGAGAAGTATTTTTGGGTCAAATATCCTAATCACATTAAATCGTTTTCAAAGCATGCTCCAGTTTCATTAAGCTCCTCATATTTCTTTGATTGGTTTCTAATCCTCCTTATGCCAGACAAAAAGCAAAATGATGTTCCACTTGGCCAGGATCAAACCTCGCTGAACAGTTTGATTGAGGGAGCAGTTGGTATGCATTGGGTATGTCGTGTGCCCGTGCCTCTAAGTGTGTGTGCTGTGAAGTGTATCACATGTGCGCTCTCAAGAAACTACGGCTTTGTGTGGAGTGGAGCGGAGAGGGTATGCAAGTCTGAGGGGCACGCTAAGCCTGCACCCCCTAAGACAGCTGTGACAGAGGTGACCCTGACACACACACACACATCATCTACACACACACACACCACACAAACATACACACACTCTCCTTGGCTACCCTACAATCCTACTTCTTCCCCTGCAGCTGTTTGTACGAGTGTTTGTGCCTCCATGTATCAATAAAGCTTTCACTTCAACACCCACAACCTTTGGCCAACAATTAAATAACACAATCACATCACTCACACACCCTAATCAAAAACAATACAGATCGTATTTGGAGCCAGTGGCTAGCGAGGTAAATGTGTATTTTTAGCTGCTGGAGAACAAAACATAGTAGCATGACGTCCAGAAATAACTGTGCAGAGCACACAGTGGTAGTGTGGTGGAGATGGGGAGCTGGCTGCCTGCAGGAAGCCCTGGCAAAAATCTGAGACAATGCTGCGGATGAGATCCACATAGAACAAGATATTACATAACAGAGGCTACAGGGCAGGCCTGGTCAGATCCTGTGGCACACTCACAGACAGAGAAGGTGAAGAGTCATTGATTACAAAACAAGGAGGGCTGGAGCCTGGGAGACTCAAATCTACTGTGTGATGTAATCTAATACCATTATTTATTTTTTTGTCTCATGGTCACTCAAGATCACTCTGAGCCTTACTGATACATCAAGTTTTAACAGATTAACTTTTCAAATTGTCTCATAAACGCAAAAACACAGATACATTTTAAGATATCTCTTTAAAAAAAATACAGATTGGGAAGAGGCAAACATTCAAGCGGGCCAGGTTTATTAGTATAGTCCCAAACTTTCCTCACCTTGCACTGAAAGCGCTCTGAAGTGCAAAAAAAGAAGACACTATAGTAATAGAAACAAACAAGGACTTTTTTAAAGCTGAGATTAGAAGAGTGTTCATGTTACATAACAAAATGTCGTATTAAAGCAACAAATATTGAACAAGTAAAGGTGCCAGTATCTATCAAATAAGCATACGATGATGATCGAGAACATGTTGGTTGTAGTTCTTTGACTTTCATCTCTGTTTTATATTTTTGAATTCTGACCTTTTTGTCAATAAACGAGAACATTTGAAGATGTCATCTAGTGCTTTAGACAGGACCTTAGATGATGATAACATGTTTTTGGAGCTGTGTGTCCAACATGTTACTAAAAGAAGTTGTTTGAAAAACAACAGTCCATAAAGAATCTCTAGCTGGAAAGGAGTGAGTAGGGACAGTTGTTGTTCATGAGGACCAGACAAAGGACAATAGCCTCATTAATGCAACATCACAAGTGTGTGTGTGTGTGTGTGTGTGATCCCTTCTGTTGCATAAATCTGTCTGAACCACTTGATGATACAGTACACTATAACCAACACCATGTATGAACTTGCCCTGGGGCCACAATTGGTGCACATCAACACTGGAGGATTCAAATGTCTCCATCTATCAGACCCTGTCGTTAACACATCCCGGTGTTGCAAACCTTTCTGAGTAAGCAACCAAACATGCACACACAAGCCTGAAGTCACATACTGAAACACCTTCGTATGTTCTCTCTTCAGTCTCCATGCCTGCTGTAGTATACATGGAAATAAACCAGTGAGGGAGTGGACAAACATCAGTCCGGATCTAAGTGCCAGTCGATCATCGTTGAATTGAGAATGGAGCCCTAACCCATTGCTCACCCTGCCCTGCCTCTCTCAGGGCGTGTTATGGGTTAATAATGAGCTCTAAGTGCTTCCCTTTAAATGTGCTGCCAACAATGCTAAGTACTCCTTTATGTGACAGCTGAGCAGATGAATGGAATATTATGGCTTTTCTTTTTACATATATGGAAAATACAAAATGATTTGATAAATGCAATCATTTATTTAATAGTGTGTCAAATATTTTTTTTATATTTTGATGCACAATGAAGAGTTAACCCTCAGTCTTGTTGAATGCATCATGTGATCGATGTGAGTGATGTACAATGTCTATCTGAAGAGTGTATTAGTACAGACAACTCCCTACATTTGAAAAGGTGTGTTCACCACAGAAGACATCTACAAAGCACGGAGATGAAAACATGAACTCTTCTTGTTGCCACCTGCTCGCTTTTAATCTTTCCAAGCAGGGAGGATTTACAGAAAGAACCAAGTGAGTAATCTTGGTATCTGAACAGCTAATCGGTGTGGTGTGGATAAGCTGTAGGTTAGACGTTTAAGCTGCTTTACATTGACACAGTTCAGAGAACTGACCACGGCGAAAGATTGTATTTGCTGAAAGGATTGTAAATAATGGAGTTGAATTGTGCTCTTTTTGAAAAACTGTACGTTGACACAATTTCAAAATCCTCCCAAACATTGTTTGCTGCAATTCATGTTCTTTAAAAAGGGTGTCATGTCTACTTTAATAAAAAATATACCAATATCTCTTGATCCTCCCATTTTGGTTTAATAGTATCCGCACAACTTTAACTTTTAGTCGTCTCTTCTCAGAATAATCACACGCATTAGGCGGGATAGTTGAGGACAGAAGTGCCATAGGGCGTCCGGATTACGGTTTTCTGATTGACTGGTCAGCTGTAGGCCAACTGCACTGAAGGAGTAGGACGTGCTGGATAATCCTATGTAAGAGCTGCACACCCATTACAAATATACTGACAAGGACAGAAAGAAACAGAGAGGGAGAGAGAGTGTGTGTGTGTGTGTGTGTGTGTGTGTGTGTGTGTGTGTGTGTGTGTGTGTGTGTGTGTGTGTGTGTGTGTATGAATGTGTGCATGAATGAGTGCATGAATGAATGTGTGTATGCGTAAGCATGCATGTGTCTGTGTTTACAGTAAGTGTGTGCAAGTGTGCATTCCAAGCCAAGTCTCCAGCCTGGAACCCAAAAGATAAGCAGCAATGATAATGCCAGCCACTGAAGACTGATCCTGGAAGCGAATCAATGCTTAACAAGCTTGGCACCGGGACTCCCCCTCTTTCCTAGCACATATCCCTCTATTCACTGCTGCACCGTTGCAGCTTCTGTGATTTTAACCAGAAGCTACTTCAACAATTTGGCAAGACCTCTCTACACAAAAGTTTTAAACGTTTTTTTAAGCTGACAGATGCAAGGGATAGATCTGCCATCTGCACAGCCAATCACTTACTTTTCTGAATTATCCTCACTTTTGAATGATATCAATTGTAGAGAGAGGAAGCCCGGCAATAAAAACTACGGCTTCAGAAGGTTGAATGATAGTAGACACACAGGCTCAAGGTTGCAAACTATTCTTTTTGGTTCAGAAGCATACAGTCACAACAACGCAATCACAAAACTCATTCTTACTAACACATTCGAGAGATATCTAAATTGTGCTGTCAGTGCTTTAACATTTCATAATGTAGTATACACGCTGTTCTTAGAAATGAAAAGGCATTTTACAAAGATTGAAAGATTTGAGATGAGGTCAGTTGCAACAGCCAGGGTTCAAAAGAGATGAGCTGGGGATAGAGATGCTTGGCAGTCAGCTGTGGTACAAGCCACACTTAGGATGAGGGCAAAGGCACAGGGAGACGTAAATTATTTAACCCACAACCATTACAGAGTGCACAATGGTACATGCAGCCTCCAGATCAAAATCATGTTTAATGTGTTAAAAATAATTTCTGATGATTTCATGATACTGAAATACAGTGTCTCCTTTAACACATCCATCAAATCATGCTTATTCTCATATGTGAGAAAGTCCGTCAGACTCCTGTGTTTTGCCCTAATTTCCAGACAGTGCCATCCAGAGGAGGTGTGGCCATGGCTCCTCCTAGTGGTTAATAGCACAAAGAACAACAAATTGTTTTTTAATCTACAAATCATCTTCACTCCAGGAAAATATCAATGCCTATTAAAATATCAGCCATAACTGCTTAAGTACCCCAAACTGGATTTTCCCTAGATATGTGGCTTCTGTGTGACTTCCCTCTGTGGTTTAGGTTTTAGCACATAAGGTCCACAGAGAAGTGGATTTGTCTCTAATCTCATTTCACCCATGATGCAAATCAGCTTAGGTCCATTGATCCTGGATCCAGGCATCGCTCTTCTACTCCGGGCAGCTTTAACAGTGCTGCACTTTAGGCACAGCAGCTGGCTCTACCTTCACCATCAGAACTGCTGCCAAGGAGTATTCAGATCCCCCAATTTCTATGATCTGTTTAGGATATAAATAGATTGACTCAATGCTTTGCCAAGTTTATAAAAAGAACATTTAGATGTACTGGAACTGGTTCTTTTCAATATGGCCAATTAACACAGATTTTCTTTAACAAACTAGAATCTCATATGCCGGTATGCTAAATATAAGGCATGTGCTCAAACAAAGCAATGAAAGTGATTAACTGTGGGGTAACCTTACAGCGGCCATTATGAAGGCTTGCTCCTCTGTGACAATTCACAGGACTCTTCCCACAGCAGAATGTCTATCACAAACCCCATTGCTGAGATGGGAGATCTCTGAGCTCCTGACAAAGCTAAATAGGTGGAGCCATCGATATGGCTTAATTAGGCTGCCACTGATTCACCAACTCTGCACCTCTATCAATATACTCATGAAGGTTGCTACTCATTGAATCAGCACAGAGTCGCTCTGCTCCCCGTCGCCTTGTTTAGCTCAGTGTTTTTGTAGCTGGCCTCCGTCTAGAGGGGTTAACATCGTCTATGTGAGACAGGGGATGAGCTGAGGGGAACTGCTGCACTCTTGAGTAAGGGACAGGATTTCTCTTTTCGTAAGTGGGAAGAAACAGATACAGCCCATTGCTGGAATCTACAGTTTTTGAGAAAAGGGAACGGAAGTGAAAGAGGGAGGTAGAGGCCACACGAGAACAAACCAGTTTCCACTGGTGACCTCCAGCCTCTAATATGACCCCCTTAAATGGCTCTGTGGTTTGAGAATCTGATAGGAACTCCCTGGGAGCATGTGCAATGATGATACACATTCATACTCCCTGGATGATGCATCGGCACAGGTTTAATAGACAAAAGCACATTCCACATAGACTGGCACCTTTCAATTACACAACAAGAAGGCATCATTTAGCCATATGCCAATCTTTCAGAAAGCAGGGTTATTAAACCACTCTAACATGTCGAGCCCTGATAGCTTGTGAAATAAACTATTTTTTGTATTTCCTTTTGCTGATGTGGCACTTCAATTTCCCTGCAGGGAATGATCAGAGTTCCCCTTATCTGAACTTCCCCTGTACAAGACCTACTTACATGATGCCACTGTCAAAAAAAAGCCACAACATCACTTCAACCTATCAACACTATTAGGAAATAAATAACAAAATCAATATTGGTTTATTCTATTCAGTCATCTACCCCATTTATGACTTCCAATACATGATTATGAACTTCATTATATGCTTTGTTAAATCCATGCATAATATGAATGAATAAAATAAGATGTCTTGTGGCTTCCAGTCAAACAATCTTTGCTGCTGTGACATCAATTTGGACTTTAACATACTGAATGCTGGATTACATTATATGACAAATAATCAACTGACAAAAACATGATGTAATTCTAGCCATTATAAGCACTGAATGTATACAAAATAGATGAAAAAGAAGAGGTTTGATAGTAAGTGTAAGACTGAGTTCACAGTACCAAGCTTGCTCACTTAAGAGCCTTTGTTCTATTATTGTGTGCTCTGAAGAGTAGCAGTCTCTCAGCAGAGTGGCTTTGTGACTGCATCTTGGCTGCTATAAAAAGGCCACTCCTGCCTAGACATCGGAGAAAAGGCAATGATGCAGCCACTGAGTGGTTGAGCACTTAGCAGGTCTGTCCTTCCGTACATGTACCTCAAGCTGAGGAGGGCTCCTTTTGAGATGTACCAGCCAGGAATTGAAAATGTGATCCGGTACCAAAATCTTAGTGTCCTTGCATAATGCAATTGGTGCTGTAACATCAGCGGAAACCAGGTGAGTCATGCCAGTAGTTCAACATCAGTGCAGCACACGTGACATTACCATGCAGAGGGAGAAACAAAACCAACAGCAGTAGACATGCACAAAATATGCAACAAAGTTTACACCCAGGGTGTGATGTTAAGTCAGGCGAATGATGACATAAACAAAAAGAACAATTTCCGGGTTAACAATGCGAGAGCACTTACATGATTGTCATGTTAATCAAATTAAGTATCGACAACAAGAGCCCATTAAAATAGAATACATTATGGTGATGGGATTACGCATCCTGTCATCACCATTTGTTAGAAGCCCATGTCAGCCATTCAGACCACGCTTAAAAGGAGGGAAGGCGAGCCTTTTAGGGCACAGAGAGTTATTGTTGGGCCATTTCTCCATGACTCACAGCGCAGATAACAATATCAGTGCTTAGCTATAGCTGTAAAGGCAGGCACATGGGCGAGGGGAGGGACTGCCACACCTATTCTGTGATCTTTTACATATTTCACTAATTATTTCACTGATCATGTATAAAGTAAGATGTTGGGGTATTAAACCACAACCGCACGAGAATAGATCATTTCATGAAAGAAGCTGACTTAAATAATGTTAAAGACAGATGTCCCAGTGGATCACAGTGTGCAGTGAGCTTGCTGAATGTGCTCTCACAGTTGACACAATCAGACAGAGGATGTAAGTGAGCATGTGAAAAGCACAAGCTATTGTAATGTGAGCCTGCGGTGGCTGCTTCACTCAGTTAACGGAGTGGGATTGCTGCTCAATGTCCAGAGGCACGAATAATTGTTTATCCAACCAAGTATCACATAAAGGGGCCTCAGAGGAAAAAAAACCCCACAACTTTAGTCGTGATCCTATGGGGCAGAGCACAGCAGACTCGTCCTCTTATCGAAAACATTGTCTCTCCTTTGGGATCACCAGGTCACATGCAGAACACACATACTGCTATATCGGTGCCAGATCTGAGCAACTTCATTAGCCATCCCCTAATTAAAATACCTCCTGACACAACACACAGACAATAGACTGATTACATCTCATTGATAGCTTCGGTTTGGCGGAGAAGCTATTTCCGCTAACGCGTCGTTGTCAAACTAGCACGGACTCAGCTAGCAACATGCTAATCATCAGCAAACAAATATAAAGACTGAACACTTCATCACCTGGACCAGATTTTAATTTAATGTGGCGTTACCTGAATGCTGCACGAATATATTGATCCCCGGGTCGGGCACGTTGACTGCAGCGACCCTTCCCGGTGGTGTCCCGGTGCTAGCGGCGGGTTCTCGGGGTCTCCTCCCGGCGCCGCTCGCCCGGTTCCCCTTCCCTTGGTGCGGTTGGGACGCGTGGGGCTGTGGTGGCTGGAGTCCGGTCGATGTGCTCTCACCAACACGGCCTACCTGCTGTCCCATCCCGGTTGTTTGGTGTAAGGACGTCTGGGACGAAGCGAGCAACCCCCCCTGCGCACCTCTGGTTCACATTCCCTCAAGCTGGGGGCGGCCTGGCCCGAATAGTGTTCAGTCCCCTCCTCACTCTCCCTCGCCGAGCTAACGACAACTAGCCCGTGGTGAGCTAGCCTGTTCACTAATGTTAGCAGCTAGCAGTGAAACCCACCCACCCTCTGCCTTAACAATAAGACTGCACAACCACGGCGCGTGACAGCGATCGCCTTTATTCCGACGATCCTGACGGTATCCGAGTATGTACAGACGGCAACCAAGACCAGCAATAATCGGTGTGTTGAGGAGCTGTTCAAAACCTTTCCACCGCTGTCCGGCCGCTACGCGCCCCCTCTGACGCCGCCATCTTTACCGCAGAACAGAAGATGTGTTGCACAAGGCGGGGGGTTCTCCGCGATCCCCCTGTCACCATCCTCCTCCAGCTCTCCAACACTGTCCCAACCATACGTCCCAACCATAGGTCCCAACAACTCCTGCTAGAGGGCAATATGAACTGGTTCCTATGTATACTAAAAAAAAAAATAAAAAAAAAGATTATATTTTAATAGGTCACGTAGGTTTATAAACTTGTGTAAAGCTTCAAAAGTCCTTATTCTTTGCAGTAACAATATGCACTTGTATATGGGTTTCCATGATGAGAATATAAAATAAGACAGACTTTTCCGACATTTTTCAATTGTTTAATTCACCATTTTATACAGAACATATATAAAAACAAAGAAAAGGGGACCAATACTTCATACTTTTTTTTAATTCTTCATAGTTTAAACATTTTAATGTGTCATTACATCATTTATCAGAAATGTGTCTACAGCCCAAAATATACAAATCTGTAAAACTGCCACTTGACACAGTGAGCTAGTCAAGGCAAAACAACAAAAAACACACAATGAACACCCATGACCAAGTAGGAAAAAGTATGCTCCAAAAAATAAATATCGCACCTGTATAGAGCAGCATGTCTGCTGCTTTGTCCTCTTATTCTCTGTAAATATCCGTATTAATAATCCTATCAACACCTCAGATTAATAGACTTCTTAAGAGTCACTTCACAGCAAGTAGCCTACCTCTGGCCTTTTTCACTATTTATTCTATTGTCTATAGAAATAAACAAAAAGTAGGTTGCTGGTATTTGTGTTTGTCAATATAAAATTTGCAAAGAAGGGACTCACAGGGGAAGTTGCATTTTCTCCTGACCAGGCAGCCGATCTGAGTAGAGGAAGCATCAGAACTAAAACCTTTGAATACAGTGCCACCTTGTGGTCATACAGTTTGGAAAGTGCAGTTTTCCATTGCTGGTTTTAACCTTGTATTTTGCATCTCATCATTCACAAATAAATACAGTCTCCTAGCATTGTAATGTATCAGAATTGGCAATATTAACTGTGCATTAGCGTTGCTATTTCCTCAATAATAAGCAAATGTGTTAACACATTTTAAGACCACTGAGACTATAAGCACACTGGGCATTTATATTCCTTTCCCATTAGTTAGACAACATGAGCATTCTGTTGAATTTTTGTGTGATATTAACAACCAAACACTGTCTCATTTAATTTACCCTCACAGTGCAGACTATAGCCCTTAATGCTAATCAAGTATCATCATGATGTCAATGTTACAACATTTAGCAGCCAGCTGCAACAGTAACAACATTATTAAGTTATTCTATAATGATTTCACCTTCACATAAACAATGACCATTGAAAATGGTCATGAACAAATTAAAGCGTCATCCAGATTCAATGTAGGTACAAGCATTTCAACCAGAAAAAAAAAATCAAATCATGAAGAATACATTCAGCAGTCATTAACTCCAACCAGCATAATGAAATGCGCTGTTCCTTAACAATACAGATGGGATAATTGTAATGACCCAACATTCATGTGGCCTTACATCTGCAAATAAAAGGCAAAGAAATATTAACTTTGGGTCTGGGGAAATATAAGGGTTCCAATGTACCATTATCTGTAAAAACTCTCCATCAAAGTTTTAGATTTACTATAAATAATATTCCAACTACATCACCACGTCATACACAACCCTTATTTTCCTCTTGAGAGATGTCGACAGGTGTCGAAGCCACAGCTCCTCACAAATGTATATAATACACCACTTTTTAAAAATCAATCTTATTGGCAGTGAACAGAACTAAAATTGAATGTTTTTTATAAACAACTTACTGAATATTATTGACATTAGAGTAGTACCGGTAATCGCAACATTTATTAAATATTGACTGTTACTGCATTTGTTAATGTTTGTATTCAGCTGCAATCATGATTCTAATTATCATATTGGCACAAGGAGGAGGTTTAAAGTTGTAAAAGGATTAAGTCAAAGGGAATACATCTGAAATATAAATAATATATAAACATTAAAATAGGTCACATGAGGTTTCATGTGAACTTGTAATTTAGTAGTAAACATAAAAACAGTTAAGTAAGGCTTCAGTACAGTTTGGCCTCAGTACAATAAAATAAATCAATGAAAGACCAGATGTTATGAAGGTAACTGAAAGTCTTGTCAAATTTATACTGATCGGTGATTGTCCTAGCCAGTAGTCCAAACGTAGATCACAGCCTGTCAGAGTTTGACATCAGGCTTCTCTGACAGCTCCAGGACCGAGGCTTCAGTAACTCAAAGAACGAAGACTGAAATGAAAAAAACAAACATCATATAATAATCATATCTTCACCTGAACCTGACTTTGTTTTCATGCATTGTGTTGACACAGCATGAACTAATTTACAAACTGCATTAAATGCTGCTGGTGTTACCTCCTTCAGGGGACAGTAACGTTGGGCATACCACTCCTGAGAGTACAGACAGATAATGACTCCGTGACCCAGGAAGAGGGACGTCCACATGATGATGTTCCAGATGGGACCCTTCCTCTGGTCGTGCAGAATGAAGTTAAACATCACTGTGAGAGGGTGAGGAGTGAAAAGACTAAATGATTGAAATGAAATGTTTATAGGCTGATTGTGTAATAAAAGCACAGTTACAGTCTGTGAAGAATTGAGAAGCATGAAAGTCTTACTTCCAAAACACATAAAGAGGCAGAAAAGCACGGGATAGAAGAATCCAAAGCAGATTGCAAGAATGTACTCGTGGACCACTGCAGACACTGTAAACACAAACAGCATGGCTGCTGGTCTGAAACGCTTCTGAGAAATCTGGAAGGAAAACAGCAGAGAGAACAGACAAGTTAAAACCTCAAACAAGCTTAGTTGTCTCCATTCATTTTTCTATTAGCATTACTTGGGTAATGTGTTCGGGACATTTATAAATTGCTTTTCAAAATGATGTTATTTTATTTATTTATTTTCACAAATAGAAATATCATTATCAATATCAAAAAGCACTGACCCACAGGAAGTCCCGGTACACATAGTAGAACAGCCAGTCATGGACGACTACATTCCAAGTGCGGTAATAATTGGCAAAAGAGGTTGAATTCCACCAATCCTGTGTGATCACCATGTGCAATCAAAATCACTTAAGTCAAATATTAAGAAACACATATAAACTTAATTAAAAAAAAAACTGCAACAGCCAGGGACAGCACAAATACCTTATAAAACATTCTGTCAGCAAAGCGGAGCATCTCAGCAAAAGCATTCAGCCAACAGTGGAGGAAGGCAAAAAATCCCAGGAAGAGAACCAGCACCCCTGTAAAGGAAAACAAAAGTAAATTTTTTGAGGAAAGTTTTAAATGTATTAACTACTGTATCCTCATTGAGACTAAGACTATTACATGAATGATAGGGTAGTTGCCGATCTTACCTGGCAAAATGGAGTTAAAGACACAGAGGACCATGGTCCTCAGGTCAAAAAGCTGCAGACTGATGCTACGGAACTGAGGGATGCAGAGCCGCACAAACACGTAATAGGCATAAAACAGACTGCCCAGTACCTGTGTGGTAGGAATGGTTAAAATTGTGAGCAGGGTTAGACTTAAATGCTACATCTTTTCTCTTGACATTTTTAATAAGGTCAGCTAAAAGAAAGTCGGTACCTGCAGTAACTTTGTAGCCACATAGCTCCACCGGATCATTGGGTTCCTGCATTATGTGGGAAACATAGTTTTACCAAACACATGGGCTACTTTTTGTAACAATTAACCAACAATAAGAAGGTCTGTTTACCTGGGGTACTGGTCTCTGTAGATGAGTGTGGGTGCAAACAGAAAGTAGAGATACTGAGACAGCTGAGGGACCACTGGGCTGGGGCCTACAGATGATAGAAGATACTGTTTATAAGCATAGGGACATCGAGAACAAATGAACACAGTTGCCATCAGAAATAAATAAATTGCATGAACTGGCAACAAAAAAAAAAATCAAGTGCATGGATAAACAGGGTAATCAACAAAGATAAAATGAATATGCGTGATCTGGAAAGTTACATACTGGTCTTGTCTTTTGCCCAGCTCTGGACTCTTGGTACATTCTCCCTGACAAAGGAGTGGGTTTTCATCATTAGACGCACCTGGAATTACACCAACAATACAAAACATCACAGCAGCTAGAACAACATTTTAAAGTCAGTCTTTAGAAGAGAGAGCACGATCATACAGCACATTTCAAGCCATGGATATGGTCCTGCTTATAAAGTGGAAGCAGCTGCACTGATTCATCTACCTGTTCCAGGATAACGATGAAGCTGGAGGCAGGTGGCAAACTGTTGGTCAATGCAATATATGTAGGCAGGAATCCTAGACACAGAGCTTGGTAGAGCAGGAATACAGAGCCAAACAGCAAACTGTACAACCAAGGGTGACTGAAGGAGCCGGACTGGGTCTGTGACCACAGGTGGAACAGGGTGTAGGGAACCATCAGCACAGACAGGAACATGCAGATCCATGTGCACACCACCAGGGGGAACTGTCCAAATGCATAGACCAGCAAGTCAAAGTCCAAGACAAGTCTGAGGAACAGGAGATTCAAAACACAGGTGAGATTGAAGCTCTTACAAAAAGTGAAAGCTATAAAAGACAAATCACTGGATCACAAGATGGATATTTAGGGATGCCTTGCTGCCAAGTATTGTTCTGATCTGTCTTCAATATTGGTACTAACATAAATATTCGAGTAAAAATTATGCTTTTGGCCCAGAGGGCGTTTAGGCTATTCTCTCTTACATACTCATGTCATCATATTCTCATTATTGTTCTTAACTCATTTTTGTGTCAATCAAATTAGTTTAAAAAAATGCATATGCTAAACAGGTAAGATGATATTTATTCAATGGAATGGACTTGATTGAAAAGGTGATAAAAATATGGCTTTATTCACAGCAGTCTTGGAAATTACCTGCCTTCATCAATGAAATCTACCACCAGTGTACTGAGGATGAAGAGAATGAGCAGGGCGATGAACATGTGGTAGATGGTTCGGATGTGGTTCACCTCAAACAGTTCACTGTAAAGAAAAAAAGAAGATGAAATTAGACTTTTTACGGCTTCACCGATGTTAACAAACGTTTAAAAAGTGGCAGAAAATCTCAAGGAAGTCTTCGTTATGAACAATTGCTGTGTTGCACTTGAGCTTTCATGAAGCAAAATTTACATTTCATTCATATCAGTGTGCCAACTTACTCTAAGAGGGACCTGCGACTGACAAACAGCTTCCCCTGGCCATGAGGGGGCCGGATATGCCTATGTGAAAAAAAGACAAAAGAAATAGGTGACCTTCAAAATGTAATTTTGTAGTCGAAAAAGGATGTGCATGACCAGGGACGAATGGGGAAAGCCTGCCTATTTCGTCTAAATCTTGTAATAAGTTCAACCACGAAATGAATTGAAGTCATTAGGCAGCACCTTAGTTTGCTCCTCTCCTTGTCTGACAGTCGAGGTGAGAAGACAGCGGGTACAGGTGCTGGCTCCAGGCTGGCCGACTCCTCGATGAGACTGTCCATGAAGTCATTGACCTGACTGTCAAACTGACGCATCAGGTCACTTTTCAGGTACTGAGATAAAGCAAAAGATATTCAAACATAGACAGCAGAAACTGTAAACACATAATGTAGCTCATATTAATGTGGCAATAAAGATGCTGAAGAGAAGAAGATTTATAGCTACAGTTTAATTAGCATTGGTATTAATTCCTCAACAATAGACGGCAAAATTGCTTCCTCAATGTGTCGTGGAGAAACCCACAAAGGCAACTACGCAATCATCAGTAGTTGCTGTGATTATTTGAGTTCAGTTATTTCTGGTATGCCGGCCTCGTGAGAAGAAATGTATAAATTGCTGTTGATAAAAAGCACAGCTAACTTTATGATATTAACAGTAAACAAACTATGAGTCCTGTCCTGTGTTAGCATTATGATGAGAACACTTTTAATAGTTTACTTTGTCATGCAGTTGTTTTAAATCACACTGTAGGCCCTGTTGACATTCAGGGAAGTATATAGGTTTTTATAAGCCACTGTGAAGTAACTGGTCTTAAACTACAAATTGTGTCATTTGCCAATAACAAAAATAAGAGCCCAACCGATTAATAAGCCACCCGATAATATCGGCCGATATTAACATATCCTGTGACTCAGTATCGGCTAATTTGATCGCAGATAGGTGACTACAGTACTAGATTTATTCATCAGTCAAATAGCATTTCATTTGAGTTTAATTGTATTAAACTAGCAGTTCTCTTGCACCAGCAGAGTGTGTTATATGAATTACAACAAGCATTATCACCCTATAGAGTATCAAGCAGAGATGTAGGTACATGCGCAGTCACTTTCCAGTTTTGTCTTTATTATCTTTTCAATAGTGATAGATAACTGCATTTGAGGGATCAACACAATAAATGCGAATATCAATAGCTATCTCTTTAGATCGAGCATAGATCTAAGAAAGATATCGGCCGATATATCTGTATCGCATTTTTTCCCTCCCAAATATCAATGTCGGTATCGGCCCCAAAAATCCCACATCGGTAGGGCCCTAATAAAAATGAAATCCTCGAGACAGAACAAATGAAACAGCAAAGAGGATTTATATAGACTGAAAGCAATCTAATAAGGTTTCAGTTTGAAACAATTCTTAAAACATTATTTGTGTAAGTGGAACAGAAAATTCACAAAACTAAAAAACGCACAGTACAAATATAGACAAGTTTTCCTGACTGTGGATGTGTGAACCTGAAATGTATTGATTCTTGACAGCAAGATGAATAATAATAAAAAATAAAAAAAGTATTCCATCTTGGATGTTATTTAATTATGGCCCAGGTTTTTTACAACATAAATTGTAGAGCTGAGTAAACAGGTCATAAAGTGTTGCAGCTCATGTGTTATTTGTTGTGAACTTTCCATTAAGGGTTACAATCTCAATAGTCCCAATTATGAAGAGAGGCTGGGGAAAGAACCCAGACACTATATCAGATCACCTCAGGTAAATGTCAGTCTCAGTCCATCATGGAGAATTCAAAATGATTGTCTTCTATACATAGTGCACTTACATATAAACGCCTTGAATAAATCACAGAAAACAAGAGAAGAAGCAAAGCAGAAAGTCAGAAAAGGTAATAATGCACCTATTATTTATTTTCTATATAATTATTACTCAGGATTTAACCATTTGGACCAATACTTTCTAAATACTTACAATTGCCATGTATCCCTATTTGTTGGTGGTTCCTCGTATAACCACTTTCGCTTTCTTTCGCTCGCTTTCTTTAGGGAGTGACGGAAAAACCTGGTAATATTCTTCAATGCAAATTCTCCACATGGACCAGAACAGGAAGCAGTAGACTGTATTTCACAGATATTTAACCACTCTTCCTCTGTTGGAGTAATGTTTGCTTCCGTCTCCTACAGTATTGTTGTTCTTGGACAATTGAAGATATGAGTATAATCTTCATACAAACTTTTTGTGAATGTTACCTTTATACACATCAATGAAAATAAGACCCATTTCTCTGCCTATATTAGTTTGAATGTTTTTGTCAAAGTGGTTCCTAAGCTGTAAATATCTGTAGAAGTCTTGTAGGTGTAAGTAAAGTGTTGGAAGCTTTTTACACCTGTATTGGTTGAAAATGCCCCAGGTCTTTGTCTCTTCTACACCCAAAAAACAATCTACTGACCTCTGCTTTTCTTTTCAGCTGTAGTTTTTTGCTGATTACATGTTCCACTTCAAACTTTCCTGAAATTCAAAACAGAACACATGAGTCTGCAGATAAGATAAAAAAAGTCAACATGCTGCTGATAATTATCCCACATTAAATAATAATGCTAGGGTCACACCTGAATTAACAACAGTGCCAACAGAGTTGCCCGGTCACCATGACACAATAGAACTGTGACCTGTTAAATGCCAACATTGATTCCCTCCATTGTCAAATGTTTTAATTGATAACAAAATAGTTAATGTTTAAGTGGCTATCTGCCTTTTAGGAGATGCACAAGAAAAAAATATCGCTTACAGTTCACACACACAAACAACTGATTTTAGTTACATAAGCAGCCCAACAATAAAACTTTCTATTAAAAGATTAACATTTTTGACAGTGATTGAAAAACTTGACAATGGGCTTATACTAAACAAGGTTCTAATAGAGTCCTGTCAAAACAATTATTGTATTGTAACAAGTATTGCCACATCCAAAGGGAGACACACCTATGACATTTTGTAGCAATTACAACCCATTGTCCAGAAACTGAGTAAATTCATTTGATTGTTTTGAAGATTACTGTCAAAATAAACCTCGCCAGCTGCCTGATGGTGAATGACTTACTTTGGAAAGTTGCTGAAGTCAAACAAACAGAGAAAAGAAGATGTAACACTCCACCTCAACCACCACCATGATCAATAGAAGAAACAGTATAGCACACAAAACATGGACTGAATTTTATATTGTATTGAAAGCAGGGAGCCATTTTTTACAAGCATAACTTTTTTTTTTTTTTTTTACCATTCCAAATCCAGTACTTAACTCTAAAAATGCAGCCAGTTCATGTTGTCTATAACATGCCAGTCTGCTGTTTTTCAGTCAACATTCCTCAATATTTTATTATTGACATGACCTTCCTTTCTGTGACATGGAGAAGCTGTGACCCGGTCATTGGGCAACAAAGTTAACCACAACAAGTCAATTCACATTGCTTAAGAGGGAAAAAAATCATCCAATCGTCTGAGAAATGCTATCATTGGCAAATATGTGTTTGGAAATTCAGTAAAACCTAGAAGGGAGGTAAGGGTTGAATCAAGTGCACATCGCATCTCTAATTCCTCTGGAATAAGAGCTCATTGTCCTTTCCCTTGGGCCTGCTGATAAGAAATGTTCTTACCATTGCTGGTGATGAGGGTGTCCCCATTTCTTTGCTGGTGATCCCCTGTATTTTTTTCCTCCTCCAAAGATGTGTCCACATCAGGGTAGGTGGGCATCTTAGGAAAGGCTCGGCAGCGAGACCGGGGGTCGCTGTCATTCTCCATCCTGCAGAAATACAACTTCATCAAAATCAATCAGTATCAACACTGTACTTATAAAGGTGTCACGACTTAAGGACGCATGAATTGTTACTACCACTCAGACGTAGCCTACTCACATGGATAAAATGCTCAGGATGTTCCCCGACAAACAAAACAAAATCTAATTGACAGCCACAGTCACTCTCACATGATGCATGCACAGACAGGCTGCAGACACACAGCTAACATCGAGTTAGCTTCCCTCAGCTGCTTTAAATGGACAGTGTGACAAGCTGCCAGTCAACTACACAGCTTTGAGCTACCCTCACCTGGTTTAATGTTTCAATACTTCTACGGTCGTGCTTTTCCCTGGTTAAACTCACAGCTGCTAGCTCAGGTAACATGCAGTCAAATTAGCCAACTTGTTGACGTCCATCGTTAGCTGCGCAAACAGGTTGACAGAAACGTTCAATGACAACGAAAAGGAAACAAAACAATATATTTTTAGCGACTTCTAAGATACCTTCTCGCTTTTTTATTGAGTCGTCCTCAAACGTTGACGTTTAAATCCTTTTAATCGCAACAATCTGGGCTGCTGCTCACCTTTCCCATTGCATTAACAGGGGATATGAGGAGCTGGGAAACGCACGCTGATTGGTCGAAAGTCTCTCCTCCTTTCGATGTCATCAGCGCCCACAATGCTGACCATCTCTGGCGTCAGATTCAACAGAAGTCATCACAACATCCTTTACTGAAACTGAGGACTACTACAGAATATTCTTACAATTCTGTGTAAGAATGACCAAACGTGTTGTAATTTCCGGATGTGTGAAATCATAAATGTTTCAACACACATTCAATAAACCAGATCACAAGTTTTATTTTCTCCTACATATGCTGTTCCTCATCCTGCTACATAACCTGCACATGCTGAGTCATTTGGTCATTTGATTTAACGCTAAACTTAATGTATTATCTTCCTTGTTTTAGGGAATAGGCTGTTTCTTAATGATCAGCAGACACAAATAGTTGCATTTATGAACTATATTAATAAAACTGTATCCTAGGCAGGACCAAGCCTCACATGTCACTTGATATACTTATAATAGGCTACTTTCTGGGATATATTCCCATAATTTCCCTATTAAGTAACAATGGATAAAAACACTTTCAATCAAGGTCTGGAGTTGTTATGGGTTTTTTTCTTTGTTAGTAGGGTAAGCATTGTTGATACATTTCTTTCAGAGGTGAATATAGTTACATATTTCCACGGATTGTGATCAAACACAAGTCTTTGCCCATTTAGATAGATACTGTAGATAGACAGATAGATAGATAGATAGATAGATAGATAGATATATAGATATATATAGATATATATAGATAGATAGATATATAGATAGATAGATAGATAAATAGATAGATAGATATATAGATATATATATAGATAGATATATATAGATAGATATATAGCTATATATAGATAGATAGATAGATATATAGATAGATAGATATATAGATATATATATAGATATATATAGATAGATAGATATATAGATAGATATATAGCTATATATAGATAGATAGATAGATAGATATATAGATAGATAGATAGATATATAGATATATAGATAGATAGATATATAGATATATATATAGATAGATAGATATATAGATATATATATATATATATAGATATAGATAGATAGATAGATAGATAGATATATAGATATATAGATAGATATATAGATAGATAGATATATAGATATATAGATAGATAGATAGATAGATATATAGATATATAGATAGATAGATATATAGATATATATATATATAGATAGATATATAGATAGATAGATATATAGATAGATATATAGATATATATATAGATAGATAGATATATAGATAGATAGATATATAGATAGATATATAGATAGATATATAGATATATAGATAGATAGATAGATAGATAGATAGATAGATAGATACATTATCCATGATTAGGTCAGGTTGAAATGATTTTAATGGTACTTATGGCAATAAAGACCTACTGTTACAAAAAAAAAACACTCGACAATACATTGAATCAGTTATAAGTTGCGATGATGCTGCAGTGTGCAGTCATCATTTAGTAAACTAGTCTTATGACTTTACCGTAGCAAATACTATTAACTCGAGGACAGGGATACGTTTATCAAAATCACAGATAACACCATAGGATACAATATAAACCTTTGTAACAGAAGCCTTTCAGACATGTCGGACTGCAGGCATTTTCTGTCACAAAAAGGTCTTTTTGTGATGCAGTGACGGCTTTGTATCATCAAAAATAGTTCAACAACTTCAGTAATAATTAAACAGTGTAAGCAGAGTCATTTAAAACACAACAGCATCACATGGCCTTCATTTCACATGGTCTTAACTTTATTTGAATAGTGCTGCACATCATTCCACTGTAAAGAGGATGAGTCATAGGGAACAATGATAGTAAATAAAATATTTGGTAACAATTTATATAATGCCAAATATGATAAAATACACAATTCATTCAGGTTGAAACGGTTCAATAAATAAGCAAAACATATAATACAGAGGCCATCCAAACATACCATATGGGCCATCCGAACTTTCCATATGAAAAAGATATTTACAGAATTTCAGACACACAGACCAAAAAACACACACATACTCCTCATGGGTCACAAGAAGCAAAGGGGACCCAGGATAATGGTGATCTCAGGGATATGAGGAGATGGTGAATTCATGTCAACACCCAGATCTCTGACAGGAAGTAACTCCATATGGCCGCGATGTACCTCAGTGTTCCCCTGAACCATCACAACCACCTCCCACTGCAAGAGACATAAAGAGGACAGGTGAACCATGTTACTTATTCCTGTGACCTAAACTTACATGGCAGCTTATGGAGTGATGGAAAAAGTCAAGTCAAGCCATATTTATTTATAAAGCATATTTAAAAACAGCAGCAATCTATGTATAAAGAAAAACACTAGTCAAGCCCGGAGGACATTCAATTTCAATTCAATTCAAAAAACTTTATTTGTCCTCGGGGGGCAATTCAAAGGCACGCAGACAAGTAAATTAACGACAGTGCAGTAGACTAAAAATTTAAACCAAAAGTATAAAGTGACAGTTTAAATACAAAAAATAGAATAAAACTTTTCACGAACGCATTAATTACTGTCTCTAAATCACTGAATGAGAAGATGGGTTTAAACTTTGAAATTGTACAGTGCTGAAAGATGGCCAGTGTCGAAAATAAAGCCTGGCGTGGGGCCTGATGTAGCTGGACAGGTTACCTAAGTTGTTGGAAACCTGTTTGATGGAGGCAGGGGGGCCAAAAATAAACAACTTCGGTTTTTGACTCATTTAGTTGTAAAAAGTTATGGGCCATCCAGTTTTTTATATCTTCGAGGCATTGTGTAAGAGAGGTGAGTTCTGAGAGCTTGTTTGGTTTAACGGCTAGATATAGTTGAGTGTCATCAGCGTAAAAGTGGTATGACAGGTTGTGCTCCTGGATGATATAAATGAATGGAAGCATGTATACAGGTTTTGCTATAGCCTTGAACATCTAAAAGTTGTCATTGTAATTAATATTAAATTGGTGATTTACATGCAAACATTTAGCAATAATGTCGGAAACATGTAATGTTTGGTTAGTGTTTGATATATTCATACGTAAACTGCATGACTGATTTATTCTAATTTGCAGTGTATTCAATTTTGTATCAAAAAAGAAATTTATTTGATCTGAAAATATAACACCAGTATTTTTCAATTTAATTTCTTCAGATGCCCTTAACAAATTGCTGTCATGAAGATATTTTAATTAATGTTTATTACAGTAAGATTAGTGGATAAACATACAAAAACTCTGTTTTTAACAACATTGTCATCTTGTAGTCTTACCTCACAGTTGTTCCTCGACACTGTGATAAGAGGTGATATAATTTCTTTGCCAGAGTCCCCCAGAAAGCGAACATTCCTCTTGGATAAGTCACTCACGACAGACTCAGCGGGGTTTCCTGTACAGCTGATGGTCATGCGCTGGGAAGATTTTTGGCTGTGTAACCGTAGAAACCTCAGCTGGACAACACTCAAGCCAGCGTACTCTAACTGTCAGAGACACACACATTTTCATTTAAAATCTGAAGAAAGGGCTCACTGATGATAGATGTGCTCAATGCTCATCGATTAATCAAGAAATGCGACACATTCTTACCCTGGTTCCACCATGTTGCTGACTAAACCACTGGACAGATGTTTCCGATGACTTCCTTTCTGGTTCCCAACTGAATTTAATCTGAAGAATAAGATATAATTGATATTTCTGAAGCCATTTGCTTTTTTATGTCAACAGTCTAATCTACAAAAAAATACCCCTCCTTACCAGGAGTTATTTAAGTCATATCACACAAGAGGTCGTGCTGTTCTTGATATCAGCTGGAATGTGACTCTGTCATGAGTCTGTCATAGTACGTCTACGTGTTACAGCAGACCCTCTACTTTGTTTTATGTTGATAAAAGAGTTTTCATTGATCATGAACAAGTGAAATAGCAGTCATTTGATGGTTTTTTTGTTGGCCTGTATGATTCTGAAGTACCAGCTTGATCATTTGCTAAAATGTTAAACAGCCGCAATCAGAAGGCGTGATGCAGAAAGATACATCAAAAGTGATGTTGTTCTCTCTATCTGTACTCATTAAATGCCTCTTGTTTAGTAAAATAACTTGGTTTGTAACTGACTGTTGTACAATCTTATTTATATGTCCATACTGCCTAGGGTAAAGAGTTATATGTTAGCTGCTTCCTATGTTTGAAATCTGCAGAAAAAAAATCAATCAAAAGTGCAAACATTTGGCCCTTTAAGAGATTTGAATTCATTTTGGTTGAAAGTCGAGGCAATCACATCTGACCCCCTGATTTAATAGGCTGTTAAATGAGTTTATCATAACATGAAAATATTACATTGTTGCTGTTGGAAACACGAGATTCAACGTTTTCTCTGTTCCTTTTACTTTGTTTAGGTCAAACAAAAGTCAGTGCACTGATACCTCACACCAGACTGTATATGAGCGAACCTGTGACTTTGAAGGGTCGATGCAGGTCGTTCCTCCAGCTGTGAAGTTACAGAAAACCTTTACAGCATCGTAGGGACAGCCTTGGTTTGGATCCATGTAATAGTAACCTGAAAGACAGACAGACAGACAGACAGACACACAGACAGACAGACAGACAGACACTTCAGATACTTTATTGGTCGACTTGAGAACCCAATCAAACAGACCTCATTTGGTATAAACTGTGAACATTTGCCTAAAACAGATCAAAATCCCACAGTGGATGTTAGCCTATCCAGACTCTCACCATCACTTAGATGTGGGTGTATGAGTCCAAGCTCGTGGCAGGTGGTTGCAGGATCGTCTTTGGTACCCTGAGGCCAGCTGAAGGACTCCCCACCCTCGTATCCTTCAGACCATCTCCTTGTTCTCTACAGAAGAATCAATCATTCAGTCATTAAATAAGACTGAACATAAAAGTAGGAGGGTAAAATATCTGCCATAATTCAGCTCCTTGAAAATGAAGCACAATTGAACACAAAACAACATTTTGTAAATGTGGTGTTACAGGAGAGAAAAGCTTTAAAATTACTTGTTGTTGTCCTTCGCTTTGCTCCTGGCTGGGTGTTCGTCTGGGTCTCGTCACATTTCTTTGTCCCGGTTTTGGACTGGATCTTGTTTGAGGTCTTTTCTCATTTCTTTGACCTTGTTTTGGCTTTTGTTTTGATTTCAGTCTCTGTGAAGGCATGCGTTCACCTGGTGCACCAGGTTTCCCCTGTAGAAAAAGATTTACTGTTTGTTAAGTGCAAAGTCTAAACCTCACTGCACCACATTTCAAATATCAAAAAACTTCTTACTGGAGGTCCACGCTTGCCCTCCACTCCCTTTTGTCCTCTTCTGCCTTGGACGCCTTTCATTCCCTGTAAAAGCAAATTACAGTCACGCTGATAGGCAGAACACAACTCTGAGAAAGCGAACTGCTTACCTCTGCTAACGTGTCTCACTACTTAAAAAAAACAAAAAAACAATGAAAGAGCACACTAAAATTTAATACAGAAGTCACTTAAATTTTGGCTATATCAGCTGTCCGCCAACATCCTCTTTTAACACCTAAAAGCCATCACTGTAAAAGGATTCTATAAAGCTGAATAAATGCCCGCTAATCTGTGAGCAGAATTGTGACATAAAAAAAAGAAAAGAAAAAGTTATTAACAGTCTCTCACCTTCTTTCCAGACTGGCCCTGTTACAACAAACAGAAAAGAAATAAACTCAGTGAAACTGTTTCATAAATGTTTTTCTTCTATTTCAGAAAAGTAAAGCAACCTACAATGAGTCCAAACAAGCCTTTCTGCCCAGGTGGACCAGAAGGACCAGTATCCCCCTGTGAAAATCAGTGAGTGGATTCATAATTAGCAACCTGTTGAAAACAATGCAAAAGAGAGAGAGTAACAACGGACTTTACCTGCTTTCCTCCAGGACCTCTTTGACCTTTAAGTCCCTGTAAACCAGGATTCCCCTAAAATGTTAGAAAGGTAAGAAATTAATGAAAATGATTCCTTTTTGAATTAAAATGATTTAATTTCAAAAATGTTTTAACGGACCTTAAGCCCAGGTGGCCCGATTGGTCCCAGAATCCCTTTGTCACCTGGGAGACCCTGTGGGTGAAGAAAAGTACGAGGAGAATAGGTTAAAAAGTACTGATCCAATAACAGTTCAATGATTCTCAGACAGTGTGATTTAATATTTGTGGGATTTCTGAACCTTCTTTTGAGCCTAACTAACATTTGACTTTAAAAAAAAATAGATTTCAATGTCATTCTTCTCTGGAGCAGATTTTGAATTAAAAAAAGTAACAGACACATGATAGTACAGAAAATTAAAACATACATAATACTTAAATGTTAAAAACTTGTCTAGAGAAGTAGTTCAGGTCAGATAAGGTTGTGTATGACACTTAGTGTCTGACTTTTACCTTTGAACCAGATGTTCCAGACCGGCCTCTCTCCCCTCTCAGTCCAGGGATACCCTGCATAAAGAAGGAGACATTTGCTGGAAAAGGTGCAATGCCAATTATTACAGATCAAATCTTGTTGTTAAGCTTATGAACAAAAACGCTGTACCTTTGGCCCCATTGGTCCAGGGGGGCCTTGTTTTCCTTTTGGTCCAGCTTTGCCCTGAGAAACAAAGTAGAACAACATGTTAAATACCCCTTTTCATGACAAAGAAGATTATATGAATGGAGTTTGACAATTGAATACAGCTTGAGCAAGTATTTCACTGACACTGAGCAACATAATATTATACCTTGAAGCCTGGTGATCCAATGTTTCCTCTGATCCCAGGAGATCCAGGTTTCCCCTAAAACATTACATGATTATATTTAAAACCACAACATTTGCAGGGTTTCATATCATATGTGTCTGTTTGGTAGCTTACAGTTTCTCCAGGCCTTCCTGGTGTTCCAGGAGCTCCTCTGAAACCAATGTTCCCCTTAAAGTTGAGCAAAGATGACATTTAGTTAAAATGTTTAAAACAGACATGTTTGCATTGAGGGAATTTTTTCTTACCGGATCTCCTTCATTACCCTCAACACCTAGCAACCCATCCAATCCACTTAGGCCCTGAGAACAAACACGATTACACGACAACAAACCATTCATAAACACATTTCTTACTTAAAACAACGTTTTATATCATAGCAGTATTTGATTGGGTGGCATATGTTTATATCTCAGATGGGGATACTTGCAGGTTTTCCAGGTCTTCCGGCACGCCCTGGTTTACCCGGCAGGCCGTCAGTTCCCTAAAAAGAGATCTTAATTGACGCAACTCTGATGCACAGACAAAAAAATTGAAACACGAAAACTGCCACAGAGAGTTTTGCATCAAGTGACACCAGATTCAAGGATACTGAATACCAGACTTACAGTTTTTCCAGGAGCTCCTTTGTTTCCTTTCCTCCCATGCTGGAGTTTTCCCTTTATAAAGACATTAGAATGACAACTTTGTCTTACCTTTATTTTTTCTCTGATACATGTTCATCTGTGCTGTGCTTCATCTTACCTTTAACCCCGGGCTTCCTTTGATTCCTGGTAGACCAGGTGGACCAGTAGGTCCAGTTGGACCTTTAGCACCTGGGAGACCAATGGAGCCCACCTTTCCCACTGCGCCCTAAATCCAGTCACACAGATATATTACCATAAGACACTCATTTACTAAAGAATTATATTTTTGAAATAATAAAAGCCAGACCATTAAATGATACAAAATGAACTGATTCAACAAGCTACAAAATAAAACACAACCCTTGTGATATGAAACATCCTTTTCTTACCATTGTTCCTCCTGCCCCAGGCTCTCCTTTTGCACCCATTTGACCTCTAACTGCCTGTGAATTATGGAATGAAACACTGAAACACTGTCTCACTGTGGTCACATCTTTACTAACCATTAAATATTCTTTATCAAGATTAATGATGCCCATTGGCTGACACTCATGATGAAATCCCACCATTTCTCCTTTGATGCCAGGAAGTCCAAACTTTCCCTTCCCACCACGACTGCCCTGAGTTGCACAAACACACAGTGAACATGTCAAAGAGCTTATAAAGTGAAACCTTACAGCTGCATCAGAAAAAATAAAAGGTACTTTATACCTTTGATCCAGAGGTTCCAGTTTTACCCTCGACACCTCTCTCGCCTGGAAAACCCTAAAAGAAAAACAAAACATATTGTAAATATAAAAAAAAATTAAACTGAATTTTCTACACAGGGTGACCTAGATGTTAACCATGTTGAAATTCATTGTATTCCAAACAACCATTTCAGGATGCCATAAACCTTTAGTGAGGAGTTTCTCTTAAATAATATTCAATACATGTATTAATGCCTCATGCCAGTTTGATTTTTCTTACTGGTGTTGATGGTCCAATTTGTCCAGGAGGACCCATACTGCCAGGGGGGCCCTGAAAAAAGAAGGCGTACAGCTTTTTCATATTAAAATAATAATATGCCGAACATCTCTTAAAATAACTCTATGAATTACTACTTCATTTGGGGAATACTTCATATGTAATACAAATGTTTCTGTGGTTCACTTCAGCAAGCACCAGATCCCTCACCAGGTCACCAGACCACGTGCTCCAAGCATAAACTACTCATCTACACCGTGACATTAAGTACAACATGTTCAAGACCTTCAACCAGTCCAGCTGCCTTTGGATCAAGCTTCGAATCCAACATGTTGGATGCAAGTTGTCATCAGATAACCTTTTGGCCAACACTCATGATCAGATAATCCGACTATGACTATGTTACTCACAGTTTGTCCTTGAAGCCCCTTCTGGCCTTTGGTCCCTGCTGCCCCAGTGTCCCCCCCTGGTCCAAACTGTCCAGTTTTGCCCGTTGAACCTCTGAGGCCTGGCTCACCCTGTGAACGCATCATCACGAATTTCAGACTGTAAACCAAAATTTTGACCACAACATAATTTGTCAGGTCAGTCCTAGCATTGCTGCTGACTGACTAAAATGACTGACCTTTATTCCAGGTACCCCAAATTTGCCTCTGTCTCCTGGTGAACCCCTGGACCCCTGCAAAAGAGGGTCAACGGTTAAAACAAAGCAGAGAGTAAATCTGCACATCCCAATGAGAAATAGAGGTCTTTATTCCTATTTGGGTGGTGATTGCAAGGCTTCCTACAATTTGAATTATAGCCATTTTAGAGGAGAAACTCTAAGCAGGCACTGGCAGGAAGTTTTAAGGAAACCCCTGAGCCATGTTGTCATCACCATCATCTCACAAAATGTAAAAATTGGAGGGCTTACAGTATTCGAGCAAACTGTATGTTTGAAAGAAATCTTTTCCACCTGTTTCCCTGGTGGCCCCTTGGTTCCCTGTGGCCCCAGGATGCCTTGGTTGCCTTCAGCTCCCTTTGGCCCTCTATGTCCAGGAAGACCAGAGTTCCCCTGGTCCCCCTGAGATGTAGGCAAACATTTTTTTTTAGTTTATCTGATAACATTATGTTCCTTTACATGTTGGTCAAAGAAGAATGTCACATAGAATAATAATACTTTTCAACACTTTTATCAAACTACTGAATCAAAAGGAAACATTTAAAAAACACACATTCACTCACAGATTTGCCTTTAAGTCCAGCTGGGCCAACCGGTCCCCTCAGTCCGACTGGACCCTGAACGCACCAGCATGTACATATTGAAGTATAACATACGCCTGTTTTTCTGTAAGTTTAACCATATAGACAAAGGCCCCTAACTCTCTTTTTCTGAATATATATTTTTAAATATGTTTCTTTTAAATGAGACATTAGAGTGCCTTTGCCTTCAATTTGATAGAAAAAATAAAGGAAGTCTGTGGCAAACACATTCTAGTCAATCTACCTCCTCACCATCGAGACCAGGAACTCCCTGCTGACCCAAAATTCCTCTGAATCCCTGAAAAAATGATGTGAAGAGATAATTAGGAACGATCAGTTTAAGATTAGTTAAGCTCTTGTGAGGATTTGTGTTGTGTTGATTTTGGCGACCCCTGTGGATAAAATGATTTGCTAATCTTGTCCTGTGCATGTTTAAAGGTGCACTACAGAGAAATAGAGAAATGTGAAAGTTGGAGAAGTGTACAGATTCTGTAGTATATGTTTAACTCTATACAAACTGTCCTCAGAGGAACATTTGGTCCCTGTAACACTGTTTGAAGATAAGATGCTATGCAAGAACATATATGTTGGGGGGCCCGCAACAGTGAAAGCGTTACTCTCCTGGTAGCTTTTTAGCTCCAAACAGTGTTCCAGGGACCCTTTTTTTTCTTTGAATAAAGTTTGTGTATTTAGTTCAGAAAATAAAGCATAGAAATGTTTCACTTCTCCAACTTCAAAGTTCACTACCAAATCTACATAGTGCACATTTGAGGACTGATTTCTGACTTTATTTCAAATGACTAAAAAGTACAAGAACTCAAAATAAATCTTTAGAACAGAAAATCTGAAAAAGGCTGTTATGGCAGCGTGCTGTTAATCACCCTGTCTGACACCTACACCGTTGCGAGAGTGACAGGTATATAAAATAACTGTATAAGAAATCTTATCTCTGATGGTCTTGTTTGCTTTTGAAGGTCACAAAGAGGCATCAGTATTATTTTCACTATTTCATTAGCAGCTAAAACATCCTCACAGGAACTTTAAACTGCTTGTTTCTGAAAAATTGCACAGACAAATTTATCACTATGCTGCCATCTATACCACATTGTCTCATGTGATTTTAAGAGACAAAGACGTATTCAGAGTTGCCACTTAAAAGAAAAGCTTTACCTTATCTCCTTTGACACCAGCTGATCCAGTCACTCCTTGAGGTCCATCTTTACCCTAAATGTAGAGAAAATAAACATCAATTGCACAAGAAATACGCATGCATTTCATAAGGCTGCCTCGTGACCTACTATAAAAGTATGTTGTTTAAAAAAACAGGCAGACATATTTATTTTGCAAAAAAATATTAAAAACAAACTCAACAACTAGTTACTACTGTAAAATTACAATATCAAAAAATACTGTAATTTTATTAGTAACACATTTTGTGTTTGTTTATATTAGAATAATCCAATGTAAATAGTTTTGTTTAATCTCATTTGTGAGCTTTGCAATTTGAAAACTATTGTTATATTGTATTACTGACATTTTTCACATTTTCCATTTTTAAGGCCTGTTACACTGAACTATGATCCATTTCATTAAAAAAAGATTCATGTTCATTGGTACATAAAGCCTGGATAACTTATGTTTACACAAAGTTTACCATTATTATTAATTTGTAAATTATAATTAAAAGTTGACAAAATAAAAATAGCAAATTTTAATGTTTCCTCTAAGAGAGATATTGAAATTCAAGCACAATGACATATAATTGACCTGTCTGTACATAGACAGGTGAAAAAAAGCCACATTTTAATGACATCTGAGTGATTCCTAACGGCTCCTGGGACACTAGGGAAGGCACTGTTGACTGAGAAATAAACTTTGCATTCAGTACAACAGTAAGGGGCTCGATGTACCAAACCCTGGCTCACCACCCTAACACAGACCTGACTGGTATGCTGACTAAAGAAGACTCTTGCACCATGCCAAACAGAAAAGAAAGACATTTTCTGTTTATTCATGGGATCAAGATTCAGTCAGCAGTTGTCCCAGGAGGCTTGCCAGCTGCCAGTGAATGAACAGTATTCAATAGCTACTTGTGTATAAAACTGGACTTTTTCACAGCCACAATTTAGATTTCAGTGGTTCAGTTGATTTGTCCCACCATTGATGCAGTACACTGTCTTAGTGGTTTACTAACGTCAGCAGATTATGTAAAGGTAGCCTCTGATTACAGAGCAGAAACTGTCACAGCAGGGACACACATGCAGGAAGGAATATTTGCGTAATCATTTTGGACAGTTATATAAACTAGTTGTACTTTGGGTTGATTTCATTTTTTTTTTTGCCAGAAGTGATCCTTCAGTACATCTTGACCAGGGTTTGAAATCTTAAATCAGTATTTTAGTCAACTCAACAGGAGAGTGGAGACCTAAAAATGTGGGCTACATTTCAGAGTAGTGCCAATGACTTGTAATCCAATTAGAAAACAAAACAAAATCCAAGACAGTCATTTTATACTTGACAGTACAAATGTTAAATAACACCTACTGGATAACCTGCAACTCCAAGGGGGCCAATTGGACCCTGCGGCCCCTGGTCACCTGGAAGGCCACGGGGCCCAACCTCACCCCATGGTCCAATGTTACCCTGGATACCCTGGATGGAAAAGATAAGCCACGAACAAGATGCCCTTTTTTTTATAACAAGTCAAACTTAATTTTACTCATATAATTGACAATGGTCTAGTAAACAGGAGGTTCGGTCCCAAGCTCCTGCAGTCACCTATTGAATTGTCCTTGAGCAAGACGCTGAACACCAAACTGCTCCTGCTGCTAAGTCAACAGTGTGTGAAAGTGTATGCATTGATGAGTTCATACTGATGGATACTTTACATAGCAGTCTCTGCCATCAGTGTGTGAATGTGGTGTGAATGTGACATGCAGTGTAAAAAGCACTTTGAGTAGTCTGAAGACTAGAAAAGTGCTCTACAAGCTCAAGTCCATTTACCATCTAATTAGCCTCATCTATAGAATAGTCTCAATCTTTAGAGAACTTGCTCTGATTAAAGATTCATTAAAAAGATTAAATTGTACACGAAAAGTCCATTCCAAATCAATTATTTGAACCACTTTACCCTGCTAATAGAAGCTAGGTAAAGTGCGATTGACACAAAACACAGTTTGTGGTATAAAAACATGCATAGTGTAGTAAAAGTACTTTTAGGAATTATACTGACTGGAAGCTGAAGATTTATGGACAGCACCATGTGAGTGTGCCTTCTGAAAAGACTGTTTTGTTTATGCAGACTGCTCAACCTGTCTCTCCCTAAATCAGGCATATAAAGTGAGCACTGTGTCATGATTGACTCTTGTTTAGTTTGTTTGTTCCTTGTTGTTGTTGTTGTTGCTAGGTTGTGATTCCTGTTTTATTTTGTCAAATTGAACCCTTGTGTTTCTATCTTTCCTGTGCATTTTTTCTGTTGATAATCCTGAGTTTAGTTTTCAGTGTTTCCTGTTTTATTTTGTAGTTTCCCCCCTCTTTATCCTGTCTAGGGTTTCTTCCGGTCTCCCTATTGTCCTCTTGTTAGTCTCATCTGTGATTGATTACTTTACCTGGTCTATTCAGTCACTGGCCCTTTCCGAAAAGCCACAGTTCAGTATGGAGTGCGTACTTTTCAGTAGACTGAACCCTTGTGGTCAGTCAGTGGGCATTTTTTGGGTCCACCTGAGTAGACTGAACATTTCAGCATGGATACTAACTTCCGGGTTTTGTGTAGTATGCTTTAGATGCATCCTTTCAGGAAATGAATTGTATTTTAACACCCACAATGCTGTGCGAAATTAAAGGTGGAGGTCACTTCACGTGTGTCTCCAAATCAAAACAAACGAGGACGGATGCGGCCGGTTTGGGTAATGCACCTTTAAATGTTAAGTTTTTAAATTGTTTACATGCAATGTGAAGTTTTGTATTATTTACTGAGCCATCGTGCACATCACATCTGAGTGGGAGTGTCAATAACATGAGGCGGGCTAATGAACTTCCACACTGAATGAATAAGTAGGAACAATTATCCGTCCTAAAATTATACAGAACGATTAGAAGGGACTGTCTACTGTCAGATTGTGCAGGCAGTTTGGAAGCACCCCCTTTGTTTCGTCAGTTCATTGTCAGACTTTTCCTGTTCTTCCTGTATTCCATGGTTTTTGATTTTCCTCGTGGCTTCATGTGTTTTTTGAACCTGTTTTATGTATTTCTCAGTTTGGATATTTTTGTTTCTTTTGGACTTTGAAAGTAAGTTTTTGTTCGACCTTTTGGCCTTTTTGTTCAATAAATTCTTCAGTTTTTGTCCGCACTTGGATCCTCCTCAACATTTGTTTGGGAATGCCTACATGACACTATGGGATTGAGACAGTTCTGCATTTTATGAAAAACCTTAAAAAAAAAAAAAAACACGACAGAAACTGAAGCTCATCTTTATTTTCTACTTAGAAACTTCTATTTGTATTTAACATAAATAGCAACTATCAGGAGAAAGTAAAAACATAAAAATAATAACTCAAATGTGTAGCTGTGGAATTTAAGGACTTGATGATGTGTGGATGAGTTTGGAAGAAATTAATGAAATAATCTTACAGTAGTTCCTCTGTATCCCTGTGGTCCAGGTATGCCCGTCTCACCCTGAAAGACAGCAAGACTTGTATAGGTAAATAGAGCAGGAAAAGTCATATTTGACATCAAATATTAAAAAAAAGAAAAAGACAAAGCAGAACTGGTAATATATTATATATATATTATATTAATTAGCTAATAACGTAACATAATCACTTACTGGGCGCCCTTGTTTTCCCATTGGTCCCTCCTCACCTCTCTTACCCTTCACAACATATAATACAAGGTTATCACCACATGTAATTGCTAAACATATAAATTGTAGTTTATATTATGATTTGAAAGATTGATAAATGAATACCTTTAGACCTTCACTTCCTGGATGTCCCCTGGGGCTGTTTTGGCCCTTAATCCCCTAAAAATGAAAACAACACATCATCTTGGACACAATCAAAACACCAACATCTCTGTGTCTGTGTTTCATCCTCATCTAGATTTATAAGTACATTTTCCCAGAAATTTGATCAATTCTGTTATATTTTCATGTTACATTGTGTAGTGGTGCTACATTTGCCAAATGATGTGACTCACTCTCTGCCCTGGCTTTCCTGATGTCCCCTTGATTCCTCTACTGCCAGCCTCTCCCTGTTAGTTAACAAACAAAACATACAAATATATGAAATCACATATTTCATCACCACCACTTACTTATATGCTATGGAGTGCTGAGGAACATTTATTAAACAAACAAACAAAACAAATTCTCAAAGCAATTAATACTCACACTATTTCCTACTGGTCCTTGGATGCCAGGAGCCCCTGTTTTCCCAGGTAAGCCCTGTGGGAAATATTTTGCTATAATAAGTGACACTGCAAGTGAGTTTAATTGTCCAGCCTTTATCATAAAAAAACAAAGTCACCTTTGGTCCTGAAGGTCCAGTGTCTCCATCCAATCCATTTCCCCCAATGAGTCCCTTATAAAAAGATGATAAAAGTAGGATGCATGCTGTTACAGGTTTTTTATATTCATATATTCTGCAACATTTTCACTGGGTTTGAAGAGTTTTGTCTTGGTTTCTTTATGAAAACAAATCCCAAAAGCCCTGGAAAACAAATAGAACATAAGCTTTTGGACAGTGTCTTCATGTCAGAAAGTCTAACTTAAACAACAGTTGCCTGGCCTTTTCCTTACATGTAGGCAAGTAAGTTATCGATGTTCTCATACTGTTGACTAGTCTTACCAGCTGTCCGAGAGGTCCATCCTGTCCCCTGTTACCTACAGCTCCTTGAAATCCCTACAATGGCACAAAGAGTTATCAAAAGAGGTTTGAAAAACTTTCACCCTCACTGGAGTGAAAGGTTACATCAAATCTATTGTCCAACATATAAAAGTACAAACATTTTGATTGAAACAATATCAATAAGTATTCTTTCCTATCATTAGACAATTGTGATCACCTTCAGGCCTTTAGATCCACTGTCTCCAAGAACTCCAGGTGTTCCCTACAAACACATGTACACATGTAAAAACACATGGCTTCATTAACATCTGTATGAGCTGCATTTTGACAGATTCAATGTTAAATTGCACAAGCATGTACGTCTTTGATAGACTTAAATAATAGATGTATGAATACATTTATAAATGGGGAAGAACATTCACAGTTTGAGACCTTTTATGACCTACAATCATCAGACACAAGGTTAGAGGTGTCTAAAAAAGTAATTGATGGTAATCTTTCAATTATAGCCCACACATTATTAGTCTATTAGTAAAAGGAAATTGGTAATAGTTATTATATGTCTAGACTGAACATCCTATTCACAAGAGGACAGCATAAAAAGTACAGCCACATAGTAACCTTAATACCAGGTTCTCCTTCATGTCCTCTCTTTCCAGATATCCCCATCTCTCCCTGCAGGTGGAGAACAAAGCCCCCATCAGTAGAATTCATTTAGCACATAGCTAAACATCTAGACTAATCTCCACTCACTCTTACTCACAATTGGACCTGGGAATCCGGAAAATCCTGCTCGACCTTCGCGACCCTTTGGCAGGGAAAATCACAATTATTAAAAAAGGAGGATACAATATCCTGCTACATGAGTTCAAACTCTAGCTATGATGTAATACTTTCAAAACGTCCTTAATTGCTACCTTATAGTTACACGAAGCAGTTGGTTTACTTGTTTACTGGGATTCTCGTTAGACACTTCCTAAGTAGCAACTACTTTTTCCTGGGGTCGACTCATACAAACATGAAATTCAAATCCACAACATTTGGGCAGAACAGAAAAAGACAAAAAAATATATATATATTTAAACATGATAAAAACAGTACGAAGAGGAACCTATTATAAATCATAAAGGTAATCTCTCATGTACACAGGTTATATCTGTGGAATCAATTAAATACAGTGTTGGGCGAATCTTATCACAATTGTTTCTACTTAAAACAATGCATAGTAACTAAACAATGACATACAATTAAATATACATTTATACACAGGTATACATTCATTCACATATAAGTAGTATGCAACAATTGATAAGCTATATAGATGTTTTTAAAACTGTTTTACTGCTCAAACTGGTAATGTCTGATGGAAGAATATTCCACATCTTCATGCCTCCATATATGACAATACGTTGTCTCAAAAAGTCACAGGTCACTTGAAGACTGACACCTGTAGTGAACTAAGTGTACCATCGATATTTCGTAATTATTAGTGAATATTTTTATCAGTACAAGGCAACTTTTTCTAGTTGCATGTATATGAAATGTGAGCAGGTTTCTTATACCTTATCTTTGGTGCCAAGTTTAAGCTTTCAGAGAATATAAAGTTAGTATTCCATTTATTTTAAATGAATTGAAATAAAGGAAAATAATTCAAAATAACAACGGCCATTTATATTAAAAGGATTACATTACTAACCATGAATCTTTGTCCTACCTTGTCGCCTCGAGGCCCGGGAACTCCTTGAACACCGTCTGGTCCTCTGTCGCCCTACAATCACAAAAACATGAATGCATGCACGCTGATCCATTCACACACACACAGTGTACAAAAGATTCTTGTAGACATTTTCTTAAGAAAAAAACATGATTGTTTCAACTTTCTTAAAACCCACCTTTAGTCCCTCTTTTCCCTGCTTCCCTTGCTCCCCCATGATGCCATCAAGCCCCTACAACAATAACAGCAATAATTAACCAAAAACAGATGACTACTGCCATGTTTATCACATGCTTTTCTTATTTTTCACTCACACTTGATCCAACAGGTCCTGGTGGCCCTGTTGGTCCTCCGTGTCCCTCAAGTCCTGAAGGTCCTTGACGGCCCTTTAATCCTTGTTTACCTGGAGGCCCTGTCGGTCCCTGTACACAAACACAACAACAACAAAACAAACTGATTTACAGATTCACTCGATAAATTGATCAACTAAACAGACAGTTGGGAAGGTTCAAACTCACCAGGTCTCCTTTAAACCCTGTATCACCCCTCTCACCTCGCTTCGCTTTTACTCCCTGGACGAGAAAAGTTCGCACGAACACACACACAAGAACACACACAAAGACATGCCAAGGCAAACAGAAAAAACTCCACATCAAGTTCAATTTAGGATTCGAATGCTGGTCCAGCTACATGGCATGACATGGTAAAGATAATTAAAATCATTGAATAAAGCATAAAATATAATGTGGAATTTATTTTAGCCGCAACCACTATTGAAATTGCTTTAAGTAATCTTACTGGGTCACCTGAGGGTCCAGGCTTTCCTGGATTCCCATTGGCTCCCTGAAATGACAAAGAAAAACCATTAAATCAAGCTTCAACTACTGCACACCTGAGTTCTTCTCATTGTTGTCTTACATAAAGTCCAGGCGGACCAGGTTCTCCTATATCCCCTTCATCTCCTGGAGCACCCTGATGAAACACACACAGGGACAGATGACAGTGACCTTTAAATATATGTGCTGCATTACATTGTTACGATCACAATTTGTTTCTGCTTTAAATGTACTCACAATGTCACCTTTAGGACCTGCACAGCCACCTGGCCCTGGTTTTCCCTGTGAGGAAAAATAAATCAAGGTGTTCTATTTTCATAATTCATTATATTCATCTGATAAAAAACAAAAGAATGTCTATAAAGATGGATGACATGATGGCTCCCCAAAAGTTTAGCTCCCACTACTGATTGACTGCAGTATAGGTCATAAGCTCCTCCATGTTAATAGATGGGAAATGGGTCAAACTATAAAATTAAACAACATTTTTCCCAGACATAGTTTCTATCTTTTTAGTTAGTTCCCATCATGCTGATGTAGGGTCAAACCCCCAGTTTATGTAATGTAAACAAGTCAAATAAAACAGTGATTGTGTTACTGGCTCATGGCAACCTTTTACATTCCATATTATACCTGAGGGCCATGGACCCCAGGAAAACCAACCACTCCATCAGGTCCAGGCTCTCCCTGAAACAATTTAAGAATAAAAAGGTTACACAAAGGGGTGACACCAGGAATTCCTAATCCACTGAAAGATATCACTGTGGGTCCCACCACCTCAACCCAAGCCCAAGCCACCCGCACACAATTACTGTAACCACTCCCCCATTAAGCTTATGACCCATTAAAGATTTAAAGTATTATAACTTGATATTACACCCTGAAAATTGATATTTTCCCAGCAAAATCCATTTTCCCAAACACGTTAACTTTCCTTCTTTTGACACTGGAATAATAGTGGATCATCTCCTCCTACATTAAAAACATTAAAGTACCGCCTTTAAAGGTATAGTATGTGACTTTCAGAGAAGATGTCCGGTAGATTTTGCACTTAAGCACCAGTCTCGCAAACCAAAACAAAGCTGTCCCTTCAGTGCACCACTTCCCCTCCTTCCCCTCCCTTAGTGTACCAACCGAGTGCAGCCGTTTCTACGAATCATCTCCGGTCAGATGAGAAGTCAAAATTACATTTGGTTCTTATTTCTTTGAAGTATAAAAAAAAAAAAAACAGTCTAATCTTCGGTTTGGTTGGAAAGTCTGTTGGGTCTCCTTGAATTGTACTCCTGTGACAAAACTCTGTCATTATGCCTCATCTAACAGCATCTCTGAGTGGACAGCACTATCTCTCTTCCCCTACGTGGTGGCAACGATAACGGTTGGACAGGGTGAGGTTCACCTACATGAAACATGTTTGAGCCTCTGTGCAATATATATTTAGGTAGGATACTATTTGAGATCTGCTATATTAATGTTTATAATGTCGCATATTATATCATCAAAGCTATCCATGGCCCATTCCTCCGTTGGGGCCCTCGGTGTCAGTCCCACTTTCCCCTCCACTGTGACGCCCATGGTTACACATTTAAAAGTAAATGTCATTGACTTATTATCTGGTCGCTGTGAGAAAGGATGAGTGTCTTCACACCTGTGGTCCAGCTGCTCCTCTTGCTCCCAGTTCACCTTGATGACCCTGATTGCATGAAATATGTTATCACAAACAGCTTTGTATCATTCAATATGGATTGCAATTTGATGGACTAGCTGTTTACTTACCGGGGGTCCTTTAACTCCTACAACACCTTTTAATCCAATGGGCCCCATTTTTCCCTGAGCATACGGTAGGTCATTAAATATTGACTTCTATTATACATATTTTAAATCAAGCATCTTGACCTATTCAACTAATGACTTCTAGTATGTTGAAAACTTACAGGTTTTCCTGGTGGTCCACCAAACCCCAGAGCTCCAATCTCTCCCTTTAGTTAAATCAGAGTTTCAAACAAGAACATGCATGTCATTAGAAGAGAGTTGAATGCCTGAAGATAGCGTTACATCATAACTTTTTTTATATGAATAAGGATGATTATCACAAACTGAGATGTCTGACACTGACCAGAGATCCTGGTGGTCCTGGAAAACCAGAGGGACCCCTGGCTCCAGGCAGCCCCTGTAAACACAAGGCAGGTCAAGAGTTGTGATGATGAAATTCACTCCGTGGTGATTAGATTGAGATCTGACAAATCTTCAATGATCATTTCAGCAGCCATCAATAAATAAAAAGTGACTTAAGTGTACTTGAAACCATTAAAACACCACAGCAACATTAAATTAAACAGTTATCCACACTCACAGTATAGGCAGGGACACCAACGACTCCAGAAACTCCTTTATTTCCCTGTTGACAGCAGAAAACAGTACAAATCAGAATCACTTATACCAGATCTCTTTTCCTGGAGAAGACATATTTACATGTCTGACCTTGTCTCCTTTTTGCCCTCTGTTTCCCTGAGGTCCAGGCTCCCCTTGATAACCCTAAAAACAGAGAAAAAGTGTTTGGCTAATACCTAAATACCTCTATCCAAAGACAAAATGCTCCAGTCTGACGCTATAGTCACAACTTTAAATAAAAAAAGGGAATTTTGCAGTTGCTTAACCCATTCTGAAATAATGTGCTTATAAAATGAATAGCCACCAGAAAGTGTGAGGCAGCTGCAAACTTTAAAAGCAATAATACTTCAGGGTATTTACACATATAGATCGATACATATTTACACATACGCTTTGGCTTTTATGTTTTAAATACCAAAACTTTAGAAATCCAGGCCATTCTTACCCACTCACCCAGCTCCCCCTTGCTGCCTTTCTCTCCTCTGTAGCCTTTGGGACCCTATGGAGACGAGCAAAGAGAGCATTTCTCAACCTGTGGATTAAATTTACATGCATGTATGGAAATCATGTGTACATACAACGTACGCGTCTATAACTGATCACTGATCACTGATCTACCTGTTCTCCTGGAAAGCCTGGTGGGCCTGGATTAGGGTCGACTCCTGGGGTCCCATTTGCTCCTTGTCTGCCCTGGGGACCTGGCAAACCCTGAGGTCCAGGACTGCCCTGACAAACAGCACAACATGAAAAGTAGTTTATGTGATCTGATAAAAACTCATCACTACATCACTAATCTACTTGAGTTGCATTTCACTGTATCTAAGATGATTTCATTTCACTTTGTTGTTGTGTTAGTGTCTACTCCGGAAAAAAAATGGGGAAGACCTAGAAATATTTTAGTCTCAAAGAATATATTCCCCTATTTTGGGGATCCTTTTTGCATCCTTGGATGCATGTTAAATTCTCAGAACCAGTTAGTACACCCTCGTTAGTGCCCAGAATCCCCCCAGAGATCAGCAGATAAATACATAAATAAATATAAATAAATAAATACACAGTGTATACGTCACTAAACTACCAGCCCTCAGTGATGTATACACTGGCCAGTTCCAAAGGAGAACCAACTGTATTTTAAAAGGCCCTGCCAAACCCTGGACCCTGTCTCCTCTTCCCCCTCCCCTCTGGAAACTGAGTGCAATACACCGTACCCTGCATTTATTAGGGAAAGGCGTCAATATGAGACAGACTTTTTATTACCTTTTTAAACAAAACTCGTCCTCAACTAAGATTGGGAAATACTACAAAATTGTAAATTTACATCAGAACTAAGAAAGAAGAATTATAGGAAAATTAAATTACAATCACTCATTTGTTCTTGCTTTGTAAGACCACACATCTATACATCTATTTCAACCTGCTGCACTGTGGGGGAAAGAGAGAAAGACCCCTATATAATCACGATGGAGTGCTTTGCTGCACTGAGAAACTGGGTTAGCACAGAATGTCTTTTCTTATTTAAAGCATGTGTTAGAGCGGTAATATCTAACATGAGAGCTAGATAGTTTCTTATAAATACAACATTCTTACTTTGATACGCAGGGGCCTCCAATTGCGACCTGCCTTTATTTATTGAAAACCCCTGAGTTATATTCTATAACATCTTGTAGTTTAAATAACCAACTCCTTACTTTACAAACCTGAAAAGTAACCCTCTGTTAGTTAAATTCAGAGTTTTGAGTTTATTCTGGACCACAGAGGCTTTTGTAATGAAGCTAAGCTACTCCTCTCTAGATGTGGAACCAGTGGAGAGGAAAATACCACTTTCTTAAATCTTGTTTGTATAAGATAATAAAAGTGATGCGAGGTTAGCCCATAAATTAGCAAACTAGTTCTCTTTATGGAAAATATGCAAATAAATTAGAGGTACCTACAATTTTCCCTTGAACACCTCTTCGTCCTTGCTTCCCAGTAATTCCAGGTATACCCTGGAAGACAAAGTCAATCACAGGGACTGTTTAAGATCACTCTCTGCTTACTGTTTTTGTATTACATGGATTAAACCAACGTAGCTGTTTAAGTTTATTTAAAAGTACAGGCAACTTTTGGCAACTTACAATTGGTCCGTCATCTCCCAGGGGTCCAGGAGGCCCAGGTCGTCCCTTACGTTTCTGAAAATATATAAAATGTCTTGAGAGTTACTCGCACCATTTCTTGTGGCTTATATATTTATTTTTTTCATTAGACTCAAAACAGTATCTTATTGGCTGGGAAATTAAGGAGTTAACTTTTCATAATGAAAAGAAAAAAAAGGAGGCACATGCAATATTTAAAACAAACACCTACCGGCCAGGAAGAAACCAGTTTTTTATAGATCTTCTTTTTCTGGGAGGAACGGACAAAAAGTCTTCAGATTATTTTGTGAATGGTAACTTCAGAACAATAACCCAACCCATCAGCATTTAATCCTCAACTTAAAATTGAGGGAAACTGTAACAAAATATGTGTCTCCAAACTCACCCTTTTTCTATAATAATGTTTTAGCACCTTTGTCAGTACATTCTTTTCAATGGAATATACAGAGGCTACTTAAAACATACGTTAAAATGGAACTGGAATTTATACATTTTACTTTTAAAGCACTGTAAACACTTCTTTGTGAAGGTTTAAACTACAGAAAACATCTTCAATTTTAATGTGAAAATCTGCAAAACAGTTTCTGTTTTTCCATCACCAGATTAGTATTGATACTTTCACTAAAAATGTAAACAAGTGTAAAGCACCAATGGTCTGCATTTACTGGTGCAGAGCACAAATGACAGCTTACTTTGAAAGCCTCCCACTCTTCTTCAGAGGTTTTAAATACGACAATGGCAGGCATCCCAGGAGGACCAATGGGGCCGCTATATCCTGTCTGCCCAGTCCTTCCCATAACACCTTGATAACCCTTAGAAGACAGAAAAAACTTGTCTATCTTTAAAGTGGAAACAGTATGGATTAATGTTACATTGTCTATTATTTGATAAAGACTGAAATAATTGGCTTTTTTTATTCAAAGTATTTCAGTTAAAGCTGCATTATGCTGATTTGACCACTAGGGTGCAGAAGAACCCCTTAAAAAGCTGACGTCAAATTCCCTGAGATACTGTCAACAGCCTGTTGAGTTCTTGGGGTTGCTGTGTCATTTAGTTTTAGAAGGTTGTTATCTAGACAAGAAAATCGTATTGTCATTGCAGTAGCTACCATATAAGGCAAAAAGAATTGCTGGATCTTACAGAGATTTGACATGGCAAAAAAATGTCACTATAAGGAAATTTAACTGAGGCTTGGCTGTGTTGAAGTGAAAAGATCAGTATGTGTTAATATAAAAAGTTTATAAGCTAATGGGCTATTTTGTGAGAACTATATCTGGTAACAAATCATAAAGGAAAACATTCAGAAAATGATTATTCTGATTCCTCTTCAGATTTAAGAAAAGTAAGAAATCTAGATATTTGGTCATACATCTGAAAGCTAATGTATACACCCTTTAATAAGTTAAATGATCATTTGACACATTTTAGTTAAATAAGTTAAGTAAATATTTGTAGTAAGTTGAATATAATTGGATAAATAGCTGGATAAAAACATTGATAGTAATTGAATTAATAGGTGAAGAAGTCCTATAGTGTAGTTTCACTGCACATACTGTGAATGTTTTAGAGCACAAACACCAGAAAGAAATGATAACTGGTTAGCTAAGGAGGTCAAATTATTAACCAAACTTACACACACCCTTGTGACTTTCTGCGGACATGTTGTATACACACTTTAACGAACATATGCTGTTTGAGTCATATTTCAACCATCTATGTAAGTCTAATGTTTACCCATTTGTAAAGCAAGCTAGATGCTAGTGTCTCTCTCAATGCTATTCACCATTTATAACAGTCTCAGCTGTTTATTCATTCCTTCAAGCTAGCAGTTTAAGCTAACCATTCAGCTTTTTATTTATTACTTAAGCAATGTAACCATTGTATTATTCATCTCTTTCAAAAAAGAGTGTTTAAAAAAAAAAAAAAACCAATTATCCTTTAGGCTACTTTTAGCTATTGCAATGGTGAATCCATTAAGCCAAGTTTAACTTTCCTGCTATCTTGCTAGTTTAACATACTCTTACAGCATGGTGTAAAGTTTTGTGTCTGATTATGAGGACACATTTCCAGCATGCATTTTTAATGTTGTAGACCAAAGCAATAAATGGATCTCTGCTAAAGCAGGTTTTAGCAGCTCATTTGGGCTGTGTGGTTTGGCTATGTTGCACACCATGTGCAAAATTATAAGCTATCCATTCAAACCTCAATGTTATTTATATTCAAACACAAAAGTGGCTTCCTGATTTATATTTGATTTAATACATACTTTGTCTCCTTTAGGTCCTAGTGGTCCTGAAGGCCCAGGTGGACCCTGCAGTCCCTGCAGACATGATGCAGGTAGAACAGTCAGATTTGGATACTTGTCATTAGCGTCAGAATGTTGTAGAAAGCATTTTAACTTTAACTCTATTGTGGTTAAATCAGGCTATAGTCCCCAGAAAGGATATGATGGGACTAGAGCAGATATGTTGCTACCCTAATGTGTATGTCATGACAGAAAATGAGATGAGAGTATCACATGAATCCAATTATAATTGTGTTTGTTGTTTGTTTATGCATGAGAACATCAGCAGCTTTGTGTCATTTTAAATAAATGTGACGTTTTAAGTATGACTATACTTGTGACGACAACCTAAAATGTTAACCCCAGCTTTGGTGATGGCCGATGAACACTTAAGAAGCCACTGTGAAATGTAAACAATGTTTTACCCTTTGACCCCTGATCCCAGGTCTGAAGCTTGTCCCCTGATGTTGGTCTGTGTATGAAGGCGGCTGATTGGCCACTTGTACAGCTTTCTGTGCGGACTCACTCTCTGATTGGATGGAGGATTCTTCAGTGCTAAACTTGGAGGTCCAGTCAGGTGAGGACAGATAATAATCTACTGAGACATCAGTTTCATTGTCATGTTCATTTTCTTCCACTGCTCCATCTTCACCTAAATCTATTCTATCTTCATCTGTCTGTGTCCCACTCCCATTCTCTACAATGAGAACACCATGTTGTGTTGATGTTTCTGTTTTGGGTGAAACTGTTTCCAATCTGTCTTCTATTTCCTCATTTTCTGTTATCTCACTGGCTGAAAGAAAAGCAGTCTTACTTTCCAAGTCACTGGTAGTTGCTTGTGCTTCACCAGTGAGGTTTTGGGCTGGACTTTTCTGAGTTTCAGCAAAGTCCTTGATTGATTCTTTGTTTTGGGATACATGCTCTTCTTTTTTTCTGGAACCTGAAATAGGAGCTGTATTAGAAGAAAACTCAGAGTCTTGTGGCCCATGGGAGAACAATCTCCCTGTGCTTGTAGTTTTGTTATCCCTGTCTGCTCCTCCTGAAGAGACACCTGCAGCTGTCAGGTTCTCAGTTTGAACATTCAGGCTTGAAAAAGCTGTATCAACACTTTCCACGACAGATGAGTCACTTTTCCTGGAGCCCTCTTTTGCTGTAACAACTGGTTGAGGATCCTGCTTCTGGTGCATAGCAGATTCATGTGTGTGAAGAGAAGGATTTTTTGCTATACTACTTCCTTCTGTGGGCCTCGGTTCCTTCATTGTCTCTAATGTGTCAGAGTGTAATTTAGGAAGATCATTATTTCCATTCAGAGGAAGAGACAGTGGTCCAATATCTCTGCCTTGATGTAGGCCCTTTATCTCAGTTGTTTGTTTGTCCTTCACCCTGTTAGTTGTTGGGCTGCTCAATGAATCCAGATTTGGGGTAATCTCAGTGGGAGGAGCCCTGAGAGTTGTGTCTTCAAGGGACCTTTCAGATTTATATGGAACTCTTCTCCCTGGTTGAATGGTCACATCATCAATGGCTCCAACCTCCTGAAAAAGGTTTACAAAAGACAAAACATTAAGCTGACTTTCAGCGTGTGAGCTGAATTCACAGTCAAAATCAAGCATCGTAGAATACAGAGAGATTTATCAAGAAGTTCTTCACTGTTTTGCAATTGAAATATTCTCATTCGTAAGTGCGTCTGATGTTATCTTTTTTAACATAAACCTCTTTTACACTTTCTGTGCTGCTTCCACACTCTGATAGGAGAAATGCTACCTCAGATGCTTTTTCCAGCAAAAAAAAAAAACAGCTCATGATAACAGAACAAAGGGCCTTCAACAGTTTAGTCTATAGTAATTTCCTGCTGGCTTTCCTCAGTGTGCCACTGGTGCCTGTGTGTCTGCTCTACCAAAAGAAGTCTATTGGATAACATTGTGATTCGCCATCTCCTGTGGGGGCGCCACCCAACCACTAGGGGCGCTAAGAAAAAAACAGTCATACCTCTAGATGCTGCATAATGTTTTGTGCATTAGAGACAGAGCGGTGGAGTCAGAAATTGGGGAATGAAGGAGCCTCCGTATATGGGGTGGGAATCACCAGAGTCCCCACGATACGATATTATCGCGATACTCGAGACAGGATACGATTCTATTGCGATTTTTAACATTTTGCTGAGAATTGCGATACAATATATTGCGATTTAACTTTTTTAACTGCATATTATGTCCACAAAACTAAACTAAATCAAGAATTGTTTTGTCAAATAAGACAAAATTCTCAGTCTGTTCATCTCACTTCAGTCTTTTTATTTGTATTTCTAATTAAACTTTAACTTGAATTCTTAACAATGCAACTTGTTCATAATGAATTGGGCAACCCCTTCAGCAGTTAAACATTTAAAAAGCATATCTAAAATATGACCTCAAAAATATAGATACTTGGCCGCCATGAGACGATATAATATCACCACACCAAATATCGCGATACTATACTGTATCGATTTTTTACCCCACCTCTACTCCATATATGGGGCGCACACTAACCACTAGGCTTCTGGCTCCCCTATATACTGAACTTTTAAAGTAGGAAACTGAGACAGACACAAATTACCATGCAAAGGATGGCATGATACTCCCATTTTATGCGTTTTCACTCAGAAAAGGAAAGATAACTGAATCAATCCTTTACATTACTTCTCTTTTTTGTTCTTTTTTCTCTGTTTGGCTTTTTGTAAACTTACGATAGAAATTCTCTGAGCTGACGAAATATCAAACAAATGAATTTAATTATGCAAAAAGAGTCAATGAACAGATTGCAATTATGATATTCACTATCATATATGAATTACACATGCCGTCATGTAAGCATTCATAAAACAGCTGTTTCAGTCATCATGTAGCACTTAGCATGCTAGACAACTTTGTTCACTGTGTCGTTTTACTTTCAGGCCTTGAACATGACTACTGTAACGTGAAACAAAATCTGGATTGTTTCAAATGTTACCATGGTGACAAAGAGGGCATTCATTTCTGCTTAGCATTTAATAAGACTTACTCCCTGATGTAACAGTCTTCCCCTGCCTCTCATCCGCTCACATGCACATGCAAGAACCCTCCAGATCTAATACAGAAATATTTCAGCTTCTGGTGATAAACCATGTCAAGGCCAGGCAAGTTTATTCATAAACAGCACCATATTTCATCAACAAAGCATTCAAAGTGATTCACACAAGACAGCAAAACCATCATGACAGAGGGAAAAGGAAACATTGAAATAGAAACACTTAAAAATCCCTAAAACAAAAACAACTGCACAATCAAAGAGATGAATAAATATGAAAATATGGTAACATGAGTTCTAAAATAAAGAAATATGACATAAGCAAAAGAAAAAAACAAAAACTATACAATAAGAAAGAGGTGCACTATCAATGGATATGTCTGCTTTCATAGAAACCAGCTTTAAACCCTTTAAATGCAGGAGCAGACCTAGTTAGTGTGAAGGGAGTTAGTACGATCTAAAAGTTTACAAGGATGTCTGTTAAAAAATAAAAAGATGAACACAGACCTAATCATCCTTACAAATCAACCTGCTGAGTCAAATGTTTATGACTACTTTTGTACAGTTAACTTACATATAAACAGAAAATCTTTCTTTGTTTTTTATTTTGACCTAAAAAAACTCAAATATGAAAGTTACATTTGTTGTCAACATTTTAACCAGTGATAGAGATAAGGAGACTTACGCAGCTCAGTAGCAGTAGCAGCAGCACAGCACCCTGCATGGCTTCAGATAAAAGAAACTTCTTGACTCCTCTGACTTTAGCTGCCTTACACACGCTCTTTCAGGGGCTGCACTGGAAAAACACACACAAGCACACACCCCTGGATGACACAGCCCAGTACAGCCCTGACTGACCATGCATTTACAGTACAGCTAAGAGATGATGAAATCAACTGACCAAGCCAGACACTGGAAGTCTCATAAATCCTCACCCATACAGACACATCCTGTCTGCTTCTTTAAGAGTCTACTGCTTAATACAAGACTCGAGTGTGTCTTCTAATTCTGTTTTTTTTTTACTGTAAATAATGAATAATTCGTCTCATAAACATAAATTATCTCTCACCCAGGTTGTCCAGAATATGATATCATGGGTGATGGATGGTGTGAGTGAGTCTATAGACAACACAGCTGTCTCTGATGTGGGATGAGCTTTATATCCTTTATCTCATCTGTCTCCTCCTTAGACTTTCTCTTAATAGAACTTCATCAGTTCTCACATTAAAACTAAATTAACAGATTTGTTGGCCTGAGGGTAACTGGAACAGGTTGGAACTCTTTAAAGATGATTGGCAAAGTTTCCACTTTTTCTTTCATTTTGTCCACAAAGTTTCCACTTTTTCTTTCAGTCATATGAAGTGCTTAAACTCAACTACAACCAATTACAAATGCATCAACTTATAACTGTGTTGTGTTTGATTTGTCATTGAACTTCACATTGAGCTCCCCCTCGTTCTTTTTGTCCAGGGTCAGGGGTGAAGGAGGGAAGGTCTGTGGCCAAGGTGAGGAATGTAACATTTAGATTAGAAGAGCGAGAAGCTGCTGTCGGTGGAGGGCTGAGTCAGGTGAGGTGTAATCTTACGGTAAAGGGTGAGGGGTGGGGCCATAAAGCTCCTCCCAGTAGCATCAGGCCAAGTGTAAATCTGCACTCCAATGTCCTGCCACCAGGGGACGCTCTCCTGCAGGAAATCCAGATACAACTCCAGCTTGGTCAGAGAGAAACTGAGGCATGGAGATGTTGTACCAAAAGTCTGTCCCACAGCAGGAAACATAGCAGATGGACCTGTGAGGATATTACTGTCAGATACGTTAAAAATGTTTCAAGATTAAGTGTTTCAGATATAAAACTTAAAAATGGACTTCCGGATTCATATTTTAATTCAACACTTACATATTTCCAGCAGAAGAAACTCCTAGTCCTTACACATTTGAAATACATTTTTTTTCCACAAATAACCATAACATATCCTATCACAATAATTTAAAATGCTGTTATTCACATTCAGATATTACACCTAGAAACTGTAAAGCTTAAACATTTTCAAAACAGAATTCAACTTATTTAGGGAACTAAACACCAGTTAATGGTCATGCTCTGTGAAATACCCTCTGATCATATAGACCGTGATTGTTTTTATCTAGACACAAATGGTGCAGGATCCTTTGGACGTCTAGTTTCATCACTGAAGCTTTCAAATCTTTGGAGAAAATGTGACAAATGTTGCTGTTATTTTTTGGTTTACATCCAGGGTATGGAAATGGTAAATGTAATGTCAATGAGCCTATTTTTTAAACAGATATTTTTCTTGTTATTTTACAATTACAGTGTTGGATATATTTATGTGGATCATTATGTTTTCCCTGTAGTTTCGGCAGTGGATAGTGTAAAGTGAGTTTGTTTTTCATTTATCACTCAGGCACTGATGATAGATTCTGTCCCATCTCCCCTTCCTGCCCTAAAATAGCCAATAGCTCCTCTGATCCAGACACAGACGTATCAGCCCACTCAGCTCCTCTGGAAAACTGTCAAGTAAACATTAGCACCTTCAAAAAATCAGCGTACACATACAGAAAACTCTCCCACACACATCAAACACACGCACTCGTACAGTACAAAGACAAACTGTTTCCTGAATCTTTCACTGACATGGACACTTGTGAGGTGGCAGGACTGTATAGATTTTAAGCCAGTGGTTGTGGTGTCACAGAGAGACTGGAGAGTGTGCTCATGGAGAGACGCTTCACAGGTGAATGTAAACTTTATCACAAAGCTGACAGATTCAGACTGCATTAGTGCTCGGTGTGTCAACAGTCAAGGGCAAGTGTAACACCAAAGCTTAAACCTTTGAACATACACATCATGGAAGAAAAAACATTCTAGATAAACAAATCCACTACAGTCACATGATGTGACTTTGTACGCTCACTGGAAATGAAAACTGGTCTCTACAAGTCAAAGATCCAATAATCTTGTATTCTCAGTTAACTATTTAAAATTGGCAGAATAAATCTTTTTGTGATATTTTATCTAGTAATCAGCAATCTTATAAAGATGTAACGTTGTATTTGTAAGCGAGGGAATGGTGGATTTTTTAGAAACTAGAAAAGGGGTTAACAGTAATCCATCATTAGCACAGCACTAAGCAACATTTAGCAAAGTCACAGTGACAAGAAAAAACGTTCTTTTAAGAAGCAGAAATCTTCAGACTCATGATGAACAGCCATCTGCCGGCTTGAAAAATGATATAGAGGAAGATGCAGGAAGAAGGATAGGGACAAGCAGGGGAGGGGGGTGGGTCCATAGCATCAGGCCGTCCCCACCAAAGATCCAACGAATCTGAGGCCGGTTTGCAGATAACTTAATGCTGGACTTCTGGCTTGCTGTTTTCAGCAATACTCGAGCTGTATTTATCAAAATATAATGCAGCACGAGTGCAGGACTGACGTAAAGACTGACGAATCACATGTACCTACTTTTTGACTGAAGAAATGATGTGTGGTGTATTAGTGAACATAACATTGAATGTTAAACCCGTCATTGTTTATCAAACTGTATTCAAGGAATTCAAGAGGGGCAGGAAACGTTAACCGCTAGGCTAACGAGGGATGAGTAACCTTTCTTTCCTCTGCTTAACAAACACTTTTCACCATGAGGTAAAAATGATAACATAAAGTGATCATTACTCACATTTTACACCAAGTCATTCTCCATCGACCTTCATGTCATCCATATTGTTGAAAAAAAAACAAAAAACACAATAAATAAAAACATAGTAATGTCACAAAGTACAGAAAGGTCAAGTGAGCTCTCTTTAATGGTCCTTTGAACAGATATGTAAACACTTGTTAAAGTCATGGACAGGCATCTTGATTCAAACAAAAAAAATATATAATCGGTGCAATAAGTGACACAAGGATTTATTTTGTAGAGTTAACACTACTTTATTTTCACTGTTTGTTTTTTTGAACCAGGAAGCTTCTCTAACTATGAAATCCAGTCTAGGCAAGGAACTCTTTGGGTGAGTTTCCTCAGGCACAGATCAGGCTGTTCTGTAAAGACATCAAGGTTAAGTCCTAGGCTGCTCTGTAATTGTTGAGCACAGTTCTATAAACTACAGGCTGGAGCCTAAACATGACCTGTATACTCCAGCAATCGAACCTTCAGTCAACACGTGTAAAAGGAGGATTCTGTGCTAAAGTAACTTAATTTCAGTCCAGGACTTTCTGATTCTGGGACTCCAGAGGGGGAGGTTTACCTCTTCTAACCTGTTCATCCTCTGTTTAGATTTGTCCTGTGTTCACATTTTATAAACATGTCAAACTCAACAGATTACACTAACACTACAGCACATGATTTAGATATACATCTCATTTAGGGAGGAAAAATTAGGGAAAAAGTTGAAATGTCAAAAGATATTAATAGTGAATGCTGGGACTGAAACACATGAACTTTTCTCTGCCTACTGTTTCATCATTACCGTGTTGGTAAAAGGGCTTTTTTAAATTCCATTGAAAATGATTGAAACATTAAAAAAAGGAAAATAGGCAGCTTTTAGACACATCTGACTCACACATCTATCATTATCACTGACATCATGTTCATGCAGGTTAAAATACATAATTCTGGAGCTCAGAAAACACTGTAACTCACCATAATAACATAGCAGCCTGTTTCAGCTCTCTCAGGGTGAAAAGCTGTATACCAGTGTTTCCAGTGTTTCCAGCTACTATAATTCAGTGTCCAAGTTGTCATTTAATCTGTCAATCATTAGCATTTTATCGCTTCCCTGATAAATGAGCAATTCCAAAGACAACATATAATCTAGAGAAAACCTGGAGGGACATTGGGTCATATTGTAAAGTTAAATAACATATTTGATAACCCCTCAGCTACATTAGACCAAAGTTATTGCTAGCTAGCTAGCAGCCAGCTACTAGCAAACATTAAGCATGCGGGATGTAAATTCCTGCTGCCATTTTGTCATCTTGGAACTGAAGCCTTTTTCTACTGTACACTACCAAAAATCATATTAGCTTTCAGCCACATCCTCGCTAACTGTAATAATGATAATAATAGCTAGCTCATGTTAGGTAGGTGGCTGAATGCTAGCATTAGCTATTGTCTCATAGCTTTGGGTTATATAATACGTTTTTTAGAACTTGAACCATAACCAGATTTTCTCCACATTTTTCTATTCACTGTCTTTTAAGTCGATGATCGATAGAAAAGAGATGCAGAGATGATTTTTTTCAGGTAAGGTTAATTAATACAACTTTCAATAGCAGTTCTTTTTATAGCAGGAATTCAGCTTCCAGTCCAGAGATGGACATCGAAGAAAAATGGCTGCTGTTTGAAAATGATCATGCATGTTTCTACTGACCAAAAGAAAGGCTTCAATTTGACAGACACAATGTAGCTGATAACATATGGACAAACCCATAGACTGTGTAAAAAAAGATGCTTCACCTCTGGTTTAAAAAGGGAAGTGGAAGTGCTTAACAACTACATTCTTATAACGGCCAGCAGGGGACTCAACTGGTTGCTTAAAGAAATCCAAATGAATGGAAGCAGATGAGAAAATCTCCCTATTTCTATCTTAATCAATACCTCAATATACATTTTCTTGTAAGTTTACAGCCTCAATTGCTTACTTTTTTTGTAAATAATGATCCCATTTAGAGTAAAGTCAAGCAAGGTATTCATAAGGGCAGCCTGTCAACCAGGACGGAGAATTTACAATGCGTCCAATCAGTCATGTAAATATTGATGCTTATCTTTATAAAACAGTTTATGGATAAACCATACTGTGCTGTGTCCTAATCAATGTTGCATCACATGGAAGAAGGCAACACTTCTGGAAGAAGACACATCCCTCTGTGTTCTGTAAGAAAATGGCTTTAGTCACCTCTCTGGCCCCACATCAACATCTAACCAGCACACGAGTATGAGGATTGAACATCCATTTCAGGACATTTAAGTTGTCTTTCCTACAGGCTGATGTTTGTCGATGAAGACCTTTTCATGTAAATACCATATTGACTGATCTGAAGGTTGAAGAGACACTTCTAATGCTTCAGATATTTTAAGTCTTCACTTTGATTTACATGTTTTTGGAAGATTTAAGAAGCAAATACATAATAAACCCAACAGGCCAGTCCCCTGAGACAAAACATCACCTATTCTGAAATCTGTTCAACATCTTAAATGATCTTTTTTCACAACACAAAATCAACATAGACCTGCACTGTGCTGGTTCACTTTAAGGTACGTCGTCATTACTTTCAATGGACACAAAAATACTCAACTATCATCAGAGGTCTTGCTCACTTTAAGTTCTGCAACTTGGTTTTCTGTGTTGATTATTTATTGACTATTGACAGTATAATGCCCTTAAACTATGTGGATGCTCTTATTGTAAACAAGAACTGTGTGGAATTATCTACTAGAAAATTCTTAAAATCCGATTCAACCCCTGTTTCAATGCTACTTTTAACACTATGCTTAGTAAAGACTAACAGCAACCCTCTCAAGAGACCAGATCATTAGAACTAAAAGCTAAAATACATTCATTGTATTACATTTGTACATGCTACCTCTATGTTCACATAAACAAAACGCACTTTTAACAGTTTCTTGGATTCAACAAGAGGTTGCGACTCCTTGGTTCAATGTTTTATCATATTTTGTTCAAATAACAATCATCAAAACACACTTGGAAAGGCTTGGCAACACTTGTTTTTGCCTGCAGTGATCAACTTTGAACCCAGTCTGTCTCTGCTGTTGTCTTGATTTGGCAAAATGTCTCTGTTAAGAGAACACACACATGTAAACAGGCACCCAAGTCTACACAGTCCACATGTAGCTTCCCTTTAGCTACAACAAACACACAAAAAAACTTTGCAGACAATCATCCAAGTGTTCAGATAAATAGCAGTAAAGTCCTGCATGTTTTGCTACTGATGCTGAGAAAACAAGTTCTCAGAGGAGCTAAATCCCCCGAGGGGCCTAGTCTCTTTTGCATCCTCTCCATCTGTTTTTTTTTTTCTTTTTTTTTTTTTTTAGCAGCGGTCATCCTCGTCTGTGTCACTCAGCAACTCTTTAGCTCCAGCCGGACTCGCCTGGCCAAATTGCTTCCGGAAATGCCCGTTAGGAACCTGCCAGGAGTGTCTAAGCTGAGGGGCGGAGAATGTCGCGTTGGCCCGCCCGAGGCTGGTTGCCATAGCACTCTCAAAAGTAAGCGTGTCCTGCTTATCCCCTCCTTCTCCACTACTGATGTCCCCGTGGAATGGGAGGTAGGGCTCTGAGATGTAGCGGTGAGGAGAGGGGTGGCTCGGTCCTGAAACCTGACCTCTGGATGACTCCTGAGGGATGTCCTTGTCAGCCCTCTGTGAGGTCTCTGTGGAGCCACCAGGTCCCTGTTGAGGTTGGGTCTGTCCTTCAGAGGAGCTTGCTGGTGGGGGAGAGGTGTTGGCTCGGCAGGACAGAGGGGAGTAGGAGATGTGCGGCCTTGGGCGAGAGGGCGTCTGTGGCAGCTGACGCCGATTACGAGGAGTACCGGACTCTGAGGCTGACTGGGCAGGGCTGCCTGATGTGTTCACCTGCAATTAACACATGCACAAAAGTAATGTTAGAATTATCTTCAGCCCCTATTCACTTACTAACCTTACTTTAGGTTTAGAAACTTTAAAACCATGTCTTTTATATGTATAATTTACCTTGCTCTACAAAACTCCTACCTGTCTCTGTAAGGTGTGTTTGCGTCCTTCGCTCGGTGAACGGGACTGTCTCCTCTCATGTGATGGTTCCCGGCTGCGCTCCTCAGAGTTGCAGCGTGACACATCAGGAGACAGAAGGTGGCGCCGTTCCTTAGATCGTCCCCTTTCATGTATGCTAGTTTCTCTGTGGTTGATTCTAGGACCTAAACACATGTTTGGATTTGAGTAAATAAGAACATTAAAGCTGACAGGAAAAAAAATCACCTCAGTTTAGGTCAGAAAAAAAGAGGAACATCTTTGTGACTTCTCAGAGCTCTAAAGCAGTTAGGGTTAATTTTGTCATTTCAAAGGCTAAGTGAGTATTAAGTTTACGATAAAAATATCAGGTTAAAAAAAATTGCAGTAATTACACTGTTTCATAAAGTGAAATATATTAATTTCTGTAACAACTGTCAACATTTGAAAGTCATGAAAATTCTCATTTTGTTTGAATTTAATTTATGTTATCTAAATTAATTTATCTTGAATATTCAGTATATAAAGAGTTTACTGTTGTAAAATGTGTTTGTTCTAGGTCAAAAGCAGTTAATGCACAATTATTGAAGAGTTTCAACAGACATTGTGAAAATACTTTGGACTTTTTAATTGTACGTATCTTTAGATCTTCAAACATCTAAGTGAAATTTTCAGGTTAGAACACGGTCACGTTAAGACAGTGGTTTGATATGTTTTTAGTGACCTCTGTAGCTCCTCTGACGAGGCCTGTACGAGTCGTCAGGGCTGACTCTCTCCAGAGAGTGCTGCTCCTGCCAGAGACCATTCACGCACTGGTCTCCGATGGTGGAAAAGGAACGCTTCATCAGCTTATTGTCTGCTGACATCCCAGGCTACACACACATTAAACAACCAGAGAAGACAACACTCAAGTTACCATGAATGACACCTTTACAGCAAGTCTCCCTCTCTCATTAATACAAAAATAAGAAAATATTTGTGTACATAATTTAGCCAATATGAATTTAAGCATTTATTTTTTACAGTAATTTGGAACCCAGGATTTGTTTAGATCTAAAAAAAAAATGTGTGTACAAATGAATAACTATTACCTGTGGGTCAACAGCCAGTCTGGGCATGGAGGATGCTCTGATAGAAGCTGTCCGCTGAGGGGATTTAATATCTGTTGGGTCCTGCCCGGCCTGCTGCATCACTTGGTTATACTTTACGACATCAGGGACCTACACACAGAGAGCAACAAATGTCAGCCGATTGTTTCTCATTCATCTCCTTTCGAGATCGAAGAATACAACAATTTTAATGAGATTCTGTGATTTATAGAAATGGGAAAGATCTGATCTAATAACGGTATCGGGTCCAATATTGGCTTACATTGATTTACATATTGGCAATCTGACTGACGGCGACAATCCATACCAACAATCAAGAAAAGATTCTTCACTCTCAGAGTCTGCTTTGAAGACATTCAGACTAACCCTAACCCTTTTTTTTATATGATGTTAACCTTCAGGAAATAGATTGGACTTGTAGTTTTTCTAGTTACCAGTGTGTGCAAATGATGGTGGTGGTGATGTGGGTGGAGGTAGGGGTGGTAGGGTGAACGATAGCTATCATCCTCCTCCTCTTCCTCATCCTCTCTTTCCTCCCTGGAGTGAGAAATTGGCTGCAGGAACATCTCTTGTGGAGAAATTGGACTGAGAGCCACAAAACCTCCTCTGGTGCTGAAGGAGCACACACAGACACAGACAATAGATACATGACATGCCAGCATAACATGACATAGTCACATGATGAATTTGCAAACATTTTCTGATGATGAAGGAAATGACAGTCTCTGACCAGAATTCAAAATCAGGAAACAAGATATTTCTTTTCCTTATAGCGAATATAAAAAAAACTATGCGGCTAAATAAGAGAACAAATGAAAGTTCATTATTTACAGAGCAGATCCCGCACTGTGCCTGAGGAATGAAAGGGCTTTGGCATTGCATAGGATTTCTTGAGGCAGAGAGGAAGCATCCATTCGCTGGAACATTGGTGCATGTTTCTAAGGAGGTTGAGAAAAACACAGGAGGAAGATGAGGAATTTAAACAGGCTACATTTGCTCGAGCATAACAAGAGCATTGACAGATCAAGCAAATAGTCACAGAAAGAATAGAGAAACATCTTTATTTAAATAGCCAGTTGGTCATAAACTTTACAATTCATCTAGGATGAAAGCTCAGTTTAATACAATGAATACTCAATGTCAAATAATAAATATATATATATATATATATAACATATAAACTGATAGTGAAAAGGTACCTGCTCCTCCAGTTGCTGTCGCAGCTTCTTGGCCTTGCTCTGCTTGTAGTAGTCCATGATCATCATGGCGGCATAGATCTTCCCAATGGTCATGTCACTGGCTAAAAAAAAAGGAGTAAGCGAAATCACCACACCTTGTAAAAAAATCGATTCAGTTGTATAACCAGTTTAAAACTTAACATTAGCTTCTTCTTTTTTTTGGAGAGTAACTATTGTACTGTTGAGCTGCAGGGGAAATGCTGATGTCACCTTTGTTAATGGGAACCAGCAGCTCCAATGACTTCTGAGAGAGATGAGGCCAAATCACACCAATCTCCTTCTGCAGGTCCAGGTCCATCTGATTTCTATCCTCCCCTCCTAGAAAGACACAAGGACTTAGACATCGTATAGTAGGACATGATATGATAGGATAGGATACAATACACACATTAGGTGTTACTTTATGAAATCTGTTCAGTTACGCAGGGTAAAAGTGTGTCTTACAAGGTGGTTATATTCTTTCTAACCTCTGGCTATCTTAACCTCCAAGGCGGTGCGAATGAGGGCCATGAGGGTGGAGGTGAAGTGAACGGACATGTCCTCATCCACAGGCATGTTCATCAGGACAAGTCTCTAAAGGCAGCAGAGGGATAATTGTAGTCAGTAACAACCCACACACCAACAAACCATTATACAACATTTCACGAAGCTAAAGTGGAAGTCCAGAGTTGCTCTATTTGCTTGTTGTGTGAAACAGTCCTGTTGTACTGTGATTACAATGACTAAAGATTCTCGTTAAATCTTGAGAAAACAGGTTACAGATTGTGCTGTTTATTAAATGTTGCCTTGCCTACCATAAAAATTCCAATTAATTCAGCCCACAGACTTGACAGGGCATACAAGTGCAGGAGTGCCATTGTGACATTTCATAATAAGCATCCATTAAATAAGTTCAGTTCGTGAATCAGACATTACTGTAGTCCCATATTGAGATATGGAGATAAATCAATGACTAGCTTGAAAAAACAACTAACAATTGAATTTAATAGATTGATACAACATGGTGTTTCTTGTTTTTAAGAACATTAACTCTAAGAGCTAGATGATGAGACACATGTCTGGTTTTAATACAAGCTATTATTTAACAAAAACATGAACACTCTGTGATCTTGTTACCGTATGTCAAGATGAGTAGTAAGTAAAAATGTGTTTATGGAGATATGTAAATTTTCCCTATCCAGTCCTGTAAAGGAAGGTTCAAACAGGATTTGCTGTGTAGCTACAGTAGTTCTATGAAAGAAGACAAAACTCACACAACACACTTGGAAGCAGGAGATTAGCAATTCATCTGTGATGGCGCATGCTTGCAGGCTCACAAATGACACATACACTGCTTTACTGATAACACAACGCGGAAACACTGGGCTGTCAGGAGGAACATGCAGACACATACAGTACATGTAAAAACAGAGAAGTATGAAAGACATGAGAATATTTGACAACAGACTTCTGCAAATGAGAAGATTTAGCATGACGGTGTTTGGCAACTTTCTGACTGTTTTGCTTCTGACTGGCTCACAGATGTAAACTTCAACAAAGTCTCTTTCATCAGCCAACGGATAAAGATGTCCTTTTGTTTCTGCCAAGATGCAAAGCCAAACAGGCAAATAATTACTGTAGCGCTGCCCATCTTCCATTAAAACAAAAATACTGGCGCTGCTTCAACAGGCATCAAACAACCAACAGACAAAAATGCCTTCATTTTCAAATATATGACACACAAAATCCTCAGCAGTGCCTGTTAATCTCTTGTGTTTTGTCTACCTTATATGCCAACTTGGAGGGGCATTTCTTGCCCAGGCCTAGAGGTGGCGACATGTTGGTCAACATCTCATACATGTCAGTGTAATGGATACGACCACTGGAGGCGCCAGGTAGCCATGAAGATGGGGATGAGAAGGAGGGGAGGTGAGGGAGTTGGCAAAGAAATGTCATAATGGTGGAAGAGTCGGGGAGGGTTTTCCAAGTTGACAGGAAAGGAGCAAATGAAAAGGTGGAGGAAAAAAAAGAGAAAAAAAAGAATGAAGGAGATACAAAAGACAGGATTATTTCAAGGCACCACATAGTAGGAGAGAATAAAGTAGGAGAACTAAAACAGGTTGTATCCTTTCTATGCTGCCATCAGGGCATAGAAATCTGGGAAAGGAGAAAAACTCACACAGGATAAGCAAAGAAATGACAGACTCACTGGATCTGGTACAACTGTGTAATACTTACCTTTTGTAGCCTTTGATGCAACACAAAACACTTCTCAATACCAGATCCAAAAGGTAGAAAGGTACAGGCTTTTTCCCCAGCAAATTGCTCCAAAAGTCAGATGAAATCTCTAATAGAATTGAAGTTTTTATATGTTTACTTGTAATTGTCAATGAGGGACTTCCTGTGCCTTAATACCCAGAGACTGGAGTGTCATCATTCTTTGAGTAACCCACCCCTAACGGTCAAGCAGGGTGGTGAAGGGAGGGAATGGAGGAGGATAGAAGGGATCCCACACTAAAGAGGGGATGGGCGGCACCAAACCTTGCATGCCACCCTGTGAGGGCAGTTCTTTCCAAAGCCCAGAGGAGGTGAGATAGTGCGTACAACTTTGTACATCTCCTTATAGTGGAGCCTACCACTGGAAAGAACATACACTTCTTTAGTTGTGTGTCATGGCATCCTTGTAGTCCACAACATTGACTGTACATAAAGATGGACGGTGTGTCTCCACCTCCACCTGTTTGATAAAAGTGAAGCAATAACAACCTCCTCTGATGGGCACTCACATGAAGTACTGTCCTTTGGACATCACCAAAACACACAATTAACTTGTGGATATAAAAGCAAAGATCCCTCAGGCTGGGGTTCCAAATCAGATTAGATTCTTGTGTCCGTTTGAGGCAGACACTCACGGTTCTGTGAAGTTCAATGACTCTTGTGTTATTGTTACTAATGTTTCCTCGTGTTGTCGCTCCACTTACTCTGCTAAACCAGAGACCCATTTATCAACAGAGCTGTCAATCACAGAATTAAACCCCTTTTTATGGCATCAAATAACTTATTCAAAGTTAAAGGTCATATATTATGCAATATACAATTTACCATGTTTTTTTCTTGCACTAATACATATGTGTACCTAGCCTGTCTACAGACCTCCCAATTATGACAAAAGTCCATCCTCTCTGTCTTTTGCCTGCTCCATTTTTCAGATAATGTGTGCTCAAACAGGCTGTTTGGAGATTTTCCCTTCATGACATCACAAAGGGCAGTAACCCCTCTCCCAGGTGGGTGACACTCCCACAGCTAGGTGTATGTTTTGCTCTCTGTGTCTGCCTTTCTACAGTAAACAATCGGGCATGGTTCAAGGATGCCCAATCCGCCTCACCTTCCAGAGAGGGGGCGTGGTCAGACACAGCCCATTTACATTTAAAGCTACAGACAAAGAAACAGCCTGTTCTGAGCAGGGCTGAGATAGAGGGGTTTATAGGCATGATGTAATACAGGATCAGGATTTATAACAAGAATCTTCACAGACATGTTTTGGGGAGCTCTGAGACTTATTTAAACTGGTTGAAAAGGAGGATAATATGTGACCTTTAACAGAAAAGTGAACACTTGAGGCAAAATAAGAACCAAAAATTAATAACAGAAACTATGTTTGAGAATTTTTTTTTGACTTGTATTATCATTTTATGGCTTGATCCATGCGCCTTCTGTTAACATGCATTAGGCGTAGTGTATATACTTTAGCCAGTCAGTAAAGGGAGCTCCAAATACTTTGGATACTTCAGAGCTTTCATGTCGTCCATCTTTTTATACAGTCAGTGGTCCACAAGAAGGCTGAATGGGGTCTGAAAACAGGCTATGTCCTGTTCAAAACATGAGTTCTCAGACAAAGTAGCAATACAAATAAACATTTAAATATCTCTAACGAACAGGTATAAAAATTACTATTTCAATTACTTAATGAGCCTGGTAAAATCTTTTAAGACATGGTTATTGTGACAAGACAGAAACCCCCAGATTGCTCCCCCCCACATAAAATATTAGAGTCAGTGTCAGTGATAGCAAATGTAGATTAGAAAGACAATCAGTTACCTCAATAAACAGATGTGTTTGAAATAAACACAATGAACAATAGGGTTTGAATCTTAAATCTAGAAAATATTTTAAAATCACTCAAGGTAACATTTTTTAATTCACCTATGATAAAATATAGGGAAAAGACAACACTGACCAGGCGGCACGGTCATACTCCCCCCAAATCCGAACAAACTCATCCAAGTGATGAGGACCCAAGATGGAAGAGTCTCTCGTTAAATACTCAAAGTTATCCATGATCACAGCTACAAACAGGTTCAGCATCTGCACAGAGGACAAACAGCAGAGGAAAACAAAAATAGGTGTCATTTAAAACATATTCACCTGGTGTTTCAAGCACACCAGGTTAAGTGTTTAGAGTTATCCTTGTTGTACTTAGAGAAATCTTTAACACTCCAGTTTCCTTGTCTTACCAGGAAAGAGCTGAAGAAGATGAATGAGACAAAGTAGAAATAGGCGAAGTCAGAGCCACAGCCCCCCTCCTGGTCAGGCGTTGTTACTGCTGGGTCTTTCTCACACTTCTGTCCTCCCAGACATGACAACATGATCTCCTGCCATGACTCCCCCGTGGCACTCCTGGACACATACATAACACAACCCCATAAGGAGGAAGACGAGGAGGATGGTAAGAGCTCTAGCGGTCCAGATCACAGTTTATTAACAATTTTGTCTGCCATCTGGACGGTGTGATCAAAGCTCAAAGCTTCACACCGGATGCTTCAGAGACGGTGTGAGCAATTCAAATGTGAAACCTTGATGTCCAGTTTAATGCTTACATTGTCTGTACATTCTGAATGCTATATGGCTGACCTTTAAAAGCCTTTAAATATTAATATAAATGTTTCATATGGTCCATTTTTTCTTAATTCTGGTTTTACCACGGGCTTTCTGTCAGCTGCAGTTTCTCATTATACACAGCCAAAGCAAATTGATCTTGAATTCTATCAGTTTTAAATGCTCATGTTTGAAACTTGTCTTATAAGAGCCAATATATCACCTGACCCACTGGTAAAAACAAAGCTGTTTACTGAGGAAGTAAGTGGTACACTGCATTATCTATCACCCCTTGATGCTGAAAAGGCCCTGGGGTATTTACAAAGAAAAGTCCTACTGTAACCTTCCAACATTATTCCAACTACTGCCACACTGTTATTTAGTCAACCAAGTGTTGTTTGGATTCCTGCTGGTTCAATAATGGTAATTTCTTTTCAAGTTAAGCGACTGGATTTAGTACACGAGTTTCATAGTGTATCATGGAACAGCTTGCTCAATTGTTTTGTTAATGATCTGAAAGAAAATCAAACACAAAGAACAATTTGCAAAAGAAAAGACAAAAACAGATCTGAAGTTGTTGTACCTGAACAGCAGCATGAGAGCACCAGAGAAGGTCTTGAAGTTGTTGTGCTGGGTAATGTGTGTGTTGTCATTCAGCTTTATGTTCCCAAACACCTGATTCAACAACATATACACACTGAGATTAAATAACGTTCAAAAAACAACACAAAGGCAGCACATGAGATGAAACATTGTAACTGTTAAGATTTTTTTTTTTTTTTTACACCGAAAACAGCTTTCTTATGCAGCTTGTAATAAACATGAAGGTTGTACACCATTTCAAAAGACACATAAATAGATGTAGCAGCTGTATCTCTCACCTGCATGCCAATGATGGCATAGATGAAGAAGAGCATGGCGATGAGCAGGCAGACGTAGGGCAAAGCCTTAAAGGACTGGACAAAGGTCCACAGCAGGATCCGGATGGTGTAACCCTGCCTCAGCAATTTGATGAGACGAGCTGCTCGGAACAGCTTCAAGAAGCTCATGTTGAACGTGTCAACAAACTGAGATACATACACAAGAGAGAGGGGAGGGAAACTATTGGTTAATGGAATTTTGTTTGGAGATATCCGCTTGTTGAATACAAAAACAATACTGTTTATGTTCATTTAAAAAAATAATTTTGGTTATAATATTTTTAGTGATTCATAGCTGTGCTGTTTAGTGACAGTGTTATTTTCTTATTACCTGCAAATCCACGACAATCTCTGTGATGCTCCCCAAAACAGTGATGAAGTCAAAAATGTTCCACGTGTCTCGAAAGTAGTTCTGCAAAAACAGCAGAGATGCTTTAAGACATTTTCAGAAACGATTGTGAATTAATATGTAGGCAGCTGTATGTTGCTGTTTTCTCTCACCAAGAGGCCGAATGCCATGATCTTAAGGACACACTCAATGGAGAAGAGAACAGTGAAGGCTGTGTTCAGGTGCTTCAGTACAGCCTCATATGCCGGCGGGGCAGAGTAATACTGAAAACAGAAGGGCAGCAGGGGTTAAACTGTAGGAAATGTGCAGTGTGACTAAAAGAAAAAAAAAGGTCACTGCCGCGTATGACACCAGTCTGATATCAGTGTGAACTTGTGCTCCCTGCAGGTATACAGTTTGACGGAAGATTCCTCCAGACCCATAAATAGTCCCTCAGTCTCTGCACCTCTCATCTGCGGCACTATAAAAAGAGTCAGCCTCTGGGGGCGGCAGCCACAGTTAATGAGGTCATGCTAAATAGCAGCCCGTGGACATTATAGATCAATATTTAATACAGGCTGAGTCACCCCGCGCCTGTCTGTCTGACTGTCTGAACAACCTGTACGGCTCCAGAAAAGGCCAACATGAGAAATAAATTCTGCTGAGAGAGAGCTGAAGAAAAACATCAAAATCCAAATGAAAGCAGTGTGTTTGGTTATATAATGAAACCTAAGAAACCTAGTCAGGAGTGACGCATCTTGGTTTATTTTTAAACTAAAGTGTTAAAAGTCACAAGTTTATTGCAGAATGTGCCGCTCAGAAGCAACACATGGTGTGTTTTTCTAGCAGCAGACAAAGAAAAGTCAGTTGTTGTCCTCTTATTTTGATTCTTTATAAGAACATTTGTTTTGTCAATTATTTGTCTTTTCACTCAAAAAAATCATTCACGTTTATCTATCACACGTTTATAAGATTTACTATCACAGTCAAATGTATTCCCACCAAGACCTTCATCTTCCTCACCTTCATCATCAGTACAATGGTGTTGAGGGCGATCATGGCCAGGACGGTGTACTCAAAAGAGGGCGACACCACGAAATGCCACAAGCGGTACTGGAACGTGTGCCGGTTTTGGGGCATGTAACGGGTCAGGGGCTTCGCACTGATGGCAAAGTCTATGCATGCTCTCTGGAACACAGAACAGAAGAGAGAGGGAGGGAGAAAAGTGACGCAATACAGAAATAAACAGCACTTTGTACTACTGTCAAGCTGTTTCACCAAATGAACGTTCTTTGTTATTGTTTGTTTTCAGCTGGGCAAAATAACTAGACAAAAATAATTGTTCTTACCTGAATGTTTATGGATTTGTTTATTAGTTAGAGCCAACCAGAGTACAATTTAACGATATTGGTTTCACAGAATTCACAGTAAACATTTTTTTTTTTTTAAGTAATGAGGCAGATGGGAAAGATGCGACTGATTTAATCCATCCATCCATTTTCTTCTGCCTATCCGAGGTCGTGTCGTGGTGGCAGCAAGTGCAGTAAGTCAAGCCAGACTTCCCTCTCCCCAGCAACGTTTTCCAGTTCCTCCTGGGGGATTCCGAGGCTTTCCCAGGTCAGACAGGATATATAATCCCTCCAGCATACTCTGGGTCTACCCCGGGATCTCCTTCCAGTTGGGCGTGCCCAGAAAACCTCCAAAAGGAGGCATCCTAATCAGATGCTCAAACCATCTCAACTGGCTCCTTTCGAGTGACTGATTTTAGTTTAAAACAAAACTTAAGAAATGATTTCATCATGACTTTCCTCACCTCGTTCTTTTCCAGGCTGCACTCCTCCATCATCTTATCCCCCTGTTCCTGGAAGGTGATGATGATGAGAGCCACGAAGATGTTGACGAAGAAGAAAGGAAAGACGACAAAGTAGATGACGTAAAAGATAGACATCTCCATCCTGTTGCCGTGGCTCGGACCTCTGTCCTCCTCCGTCACATCTACTGAGTGCTGCAGAACCCTGGAAGACAAACATGATGGTCATGCTAATGCTTAAAAACTCAAGAATCCCAATTAAAAAAGAGATCACACAGGTAAGAGAATTCCTTCATCAAAGGTCAGATTTAACCATAACCAAACTGAACGCCGAATGTTAAACTGCTAATAAAAATAAATGAGATTGAAGAATTAAAATGTTATAAAGGAAAGTTCCAGCTTCATTTTTTTTCTTCATCCAGCATCAGAATCAGCACTGAGTCCACTCGTCCACTCACTGAGGCCAGCCCTCTCCTGTTGAAACAGTGAAGAGAGTGAGCAGAGCCCAGACGATGTTGTCGTAGTGAAACTCGTGTCTCTTCCAGTCTCTCCTCTTCATCTCTTTCTTGTCCTTTCCGTAGTCAATGTAGTAACCCCTGGAGGAAAAGGGAAATAAAAGTACCAAACAAAAGTTACAGGAGCAAATAAAACAACACAAAGGCACAGTTACAATGATATATAGTTTGATTCCATAATGAATTCACTTTACTGCCCAGGATAAAGAAATGAAGGGGGAAAATGTTAATAATTCCCTTTTTTCCTCTCCTCTTTTTACCTCTTTTGTCGTTTCAATGAAAAAAGAAGTTAAAGATAAAGACAGAGGAGAAACAAAAACATAAAATAATACATTTATTAAAATGAAATTGAAATTGGGTCGAAGGAAAAAGAAAGAAAAGGGGGAAAGAAATGGAAACAAAAGACATGGAAGGAAAGAAGAAAAAAACAAGAATAGAAAAAAAGAATAAAGGGGAAAGAAGGAAGCTAGGAAAGAAGATAGAGACAGAAAAGGGACAAAGAGAATGATGGAAAGAAGGAAACAAGAAATATTAAAGGGAATGAAAGGAAGAGAAAAAGGAAAGGAGGTAAAAAAGGGGGAAGTTAAGGATATTAGAAAGAAAAAAAAAGAAAGAAAGAGTTAAATAAAGAACGATAAATCTGATTAAAGGTTAAAAAAAGAGAGAAGAGAGTATTACTGGCAGTCCTTCTCGGTTGTCTTGGAGCTGTCGGTACAGTAGAAAAACTTCCCCTTGAAGAGCTGCACGGCGATGACAGCAAAGATGAACATAAAAAGCTTATAGACGATCAGGATGTTGAAGACATTTTTCAGAGACGTCACCACACAGTCAAACACTGCCTGCAAGACACGAAACAAAGAAACACAAGTGGAAAAACATGAGATATTAGATCAGGGAATAACAGTCTGAGCTGGGGGTCACATCTTTAATTTGCTGATGTATCCAAGTATCCATTTATGCGTCAGCTATTGTACAGACTTACTAAAATCTCACAATTTCATTGCACATTTAAAATGTTTTTCTTTCTGTTGTGTATCTGATTCACACACACACACACACACTGCACAATGCCCTTTGCCTTTTTTAGATTTTTATACAAACGTTTCTTTACATGCGGTATGCGTACTGCATCATTTTGTTGTATTGTTGTGTTGCACACAAGTTCAATGACAATAAAGCTTTTGAAACTTTAAAACATTAAAGCACCTCACTACTCATCGCCTCATCTGTCTACTTGTCTTGTCTCTGCTCTCAGACGTTCAACACACAGCTATGAATGATAAGAGACGAGCCGTCTGAAAGCTATTTCACATGTTTATTACTTTGTGTTAGTTAAATCTATTCATTCATGATCAAAATAAGACCTTGATATTATTATACAAATAATACACTTGTGAACACAAATCCAAAGCGGCTCTGACCTTGAGTTTCGGGAGTCTCTTGATGGTCTTGAGTGGTCTGAGGACTCGTAACACTCTCAGAGATTTGATGGTCTTTATGTCTCGTCCTTTGCTGTTTCTGTTAAGAAAGATAAAGTGAGTGTGAGCATCACACCATTGTTTGACACTCTTAGATACATTTTTTTCAATTGTATCTGTTAAAATATGTTTAATTAAAAAAACAACTATGTTACAGTATTTGTTGTAATTAGGGAACATGTGTAAGGTTTTTTTACCCCAACACATTGCTGGTGGACAGTCCCGTAGAGGTATCATCCACAGAGGGAGACAAACAGGAAAGAGGAACATTTATATCAAGTTATAATGTAAGAAAAAAATGAACGCGATGCGTCCATAAGTCAACATAATTTTTTTTTTAATATAAATATATTACAGCTGATTCGAAGACATTTAATTTTTTGGACTTTTGATTTATGTAAATGAGAAAATAAACATTCTACTGACGAGAGGGCGAAGGCCACCAACGCTCCCACCACGACGATGAAGTCTAGGATGTTCCACAGATCTCTGAAGTAAGAGCCATCATGGAGGATCAGACCCTGGTCAATCATCTGAGGGCAAGTCAAAGCTGTTCATGAGAAAAACATCCTGCTCCACTGTAGTTTGCAAGGGCAGGCCAAATCTGTTTTTATATATGACAATGTTTTAGGAGTATCTGTTGAATTGTCTTAAATATAACGGCATCAATATAATATATAATATAACGGCACGAGCACTGGGCTTAACAAAGTTCTGAAGGGGAAAGGTCGTTACCCTGTGAAGAATTAAGACCCCAACATAACGTTGCAAGATCAATCTGAATAGGTTGTCACGATCAATAAAATGTATTGAAAAGAAAATGAAGGGTCAAAAGTATACACTCCTTGTCTGTCTAATTGTGAGCAAACTGATAGTAAAATATCAAACATTTGCTTTAGAACAAAGATCTATTTAACTTCTAGTCAATTGTATGATGTCATCAATCATAAATCAGCTGAAGGTGGTTGCTTTTTACAATATTTGCTGTGTTTGAATACATGTTTGAATCAGAAGATTCTACAGAATACAAATGGACACAAGATGGAAACCATGGGGCGTCCAATAACGACATATCTTTAATCGCCAAAACCTTCTTCACTTAAATTACGATATCTGTTCATAGAGATTAGGAAAACTTTAGGCTGAAGAAGCTGTATTTAAACTTGAACACACAGTCTTGCTATTGATCACCACACACAGGCACAGATGATTGTATAACGTCTCACCTTAATAACCATTTCAAATGTGAAGACTCCAGTGAAAACATAATCAAAATATCGCAGAACCTGCAACAAGTGTGAGACAACAATCAGACAATTAGACACATGCATGATAAAAATGTGTCTCACTCAAAAAGGGACTGTTTTTTTTCTTTTTTTTTTTAACATGTTCACAACCTGTAATGCCTTTTATACTTGACAGACTCTTATCTTGTTGTACAGTGTGAAATAGACACATCAGATGAGGGTTACACTAAGTATTTAGCTTCATTCTCCAATCTACATCTACTCTCAGTGTGTCTCAGACTCTCAGGGATTAAACTGTTCCCCTTTAAGTCCCAGCAGAGACCTTGTGTGAAACAATTGAAGGAGCTGCTTGTTAGAAATGTTTTCTCTTATCTTTCAGGGGCTTATTCGGCAGCAATCAGACCCATAGCACAGATAAAACGTGATTGATAAGAATCCCCTGATTGATTGGATTGAAAGTAATGGAGCAGAAATATTCAGGTCCCTATGAAGTCATTCATGCTGCATGTCAGATGATATATTAATGAATGTGAACAGGCAAAAACCTTATTCCAGTCAGAGGAGGTGGCTACAGGGTCCTCGGCAGCCAGTGCTATACTGCTCGCAGCTATGACCAGCAGGATGCACATTTCAAAGTACCTGAGGTTGACTACGTAGTGACATGCTCGACGCACCCTGAAGAAGAGCAGAAGGCAGAGGAAAGAAGTGACACAGAGGTCTGAAACCACTTTGACAAGAGTAACAAAGCAAGAGGTTGAAAGAGGCTGCATGGCTTATCAACATGAAGATTCAATTCTGAACATGTGCAAACTGTCAGAGTTGTAGGAGGTAAATGTGTCCATCCTTGTTTCCTGTGACAGAGAAGAGGGGTAGAAACTTACGGGTTATCAGGTTTGAAGATGAACATGCTGTCTGGAGTCACAGGGTTCACAGTCTCCTCTGCTTCTTCCTTCTCTGACTTACAGGTCTCAGGGTCTTTATTGTTGACTGAGGAATGTGAGAAGGAGGAGAGAAGGATATAAGGAGAGTAGTAGGTGCCTTGGATACAAACAAGGAGGAAGGCCTCAAAAAGTAGCAGAGGCTTAGTTTTCAAAAGGCAAGCTTAATCTTAAAAATATCTGCTGAGAAAAGACCGAGGCAAGCAGTGGTAAGACGAATCAGAGAAATGTGGGGGACAGCTTAAAGATGAGTCAATGAGTCATTGCCTCTAAAAATGCTGAAGTGTGGAGGCAACGATTTACCCAAGGAACAACAGATATGAAATGAAACATGACTGTGGAACTGCATGACCTATTTCCCATCTTCAATTAATCCAAAAACTAAATTTGCTTGAATTTGGAGCAGTTTCACATTTCCAGACCAGCCATGCTTTTAATATTTTAAAAGCAGCTGTAGGAAGGATGCACAGTGATAAGTAGTTGAGGACTTAAGTTACCTGTGATTGTGGAGAGCTCCAGAGACGATTGAACTTTGGCCATTTCGATTATCACGCTTGAGCTGAGCGGACATTTTTTGTGCTCCTGGTCGGTTTCTTCCTCCTCCTTGTTTGTCTCTGGAATGGCAGGAGGGGACGGCTCTGATTGCTGTGGAGGTTCTTCCTGTGCCTGAGGACACAGATCACCCGTTTGGGTCTGGTTTTCTGGAGAGTCGGTGTGTCCTTCTTCACTTCTCTCTTCCTGTCTGAAACTACAGAAAAGAGGAATTTAAAGTGATATACATCGTGGTCGGGTAAGTCACTGTCAGGTAGTGGATCTGTTGTCTCAAAGCTACCTGCTTATAACTCTCTAAGGGGAATTTCAGTTCTTGGTAAGCCCAGGACTGCATAGTAAATATATGATATGCTATTACATTGTTTAATTATGGGAAAGCAACATTAATTGAGATAAATAAAAACTTTAAAACTTAAAAAATGTAAAAGTGCATATTAGCTATAACATAGAGTTTGCCTATCTGCTATTTCCATTGTTTAAAATACTTTCCTGGATGGCTTATCTAACTGTCATCCTGCACTTTGTGTATAAGCCAAGTCTCCACAAACTAAAGCAAACAAGGTGATTCATAAGAATGCCACAGAAAGATGAACAATGACAACTATTTGCTGGGCTCTTCTCCACAACACTCTCTCTTGGAATCTGTGGCGATTCTAGACTCCATAAGGACCCCAGGTAAAAATGTATTGGGGGCCCCACCAACCAGCGTTCATCACCATTACGTCCTCACGCTTCCTCCTCTTCCTCTTTCTTCCTCCTCTTCCTTTTTTCTATTTTCACTCCTCGATAGATAATTCCTCTTTATTTTCGTCCGGTTACTTTCATTAACAAATTTAGGTTTCCACAGAAATAATGCATGCGACACTTAGCAGAGCAACAAGAGTGAGTGCTGTCAGATGGGGACCCCTTAAGGAGGTTTCCTTCTGTCATTGTGAAATTTGCCCATCTTGAGCCACTGCTTTGGTTTAAAGTTTGTGAGCCCTCATGGGGGCCTGTTGACAAGCAGTGTCTCTGCTTGGAATGTGGCGAGTAAATTTTTACTTTAAAAAGATTCTCAAAAGTGTCCTGCCCCAGCTTCAAGACATATGATTTAAATGATTGAAAAAAAAGGAGGGCTGTCAAATGATTCATTTTTTAATTGTAATTAATCGTTAAATATCAATTGTTATTTGCAATTAATTGTTTTTTAAATCACATATTTATAATACCATTATTTCGCATTTAGAAATAAAAATGGTTAGGCTTCATTTTGAATATTGTACTGTAATAAGCAGAGAGTACTTTACTTGCCCTCTTAATTCAACTCAGCTTAGCACCCTTCTGCTAGGATTGGGATAGTCTTGATTTTGGAGTTTTATGTGTTTATTAGTTAATTTCATCAGATTTTTAAAATCCTTTTTAATTTTGAACAACCTGATTTCAAGATTGAATCAGTTTTGAACAACTGGGCCCAGGTGATTGAAACGTTCTGTTATTAAACATTTAACATGTTAAATTCTTGGATGTATGAGCATCTGTCTGTCTCTCTTACCTGCTCTCCTCGGGTATGGACTTCCCCTCCTCCTTTTTGACCTCTGCTTCCTTCTCCTCGTTCCCTAGATTTCCCTTCCTCTCTCTGCTGAGCAGGAGATTTGCCAAGTGGCTTCCATTCCCGGGTGAAGACCCCTGACTTCTGGAGCCGGTCTGATGGTCATAGTGAGGCCTCCTACCTCTGATCCCACCGTGACCTCCTATCTCAGGGGTCAGCATGTCAAGGTTATCTGGAGGTCGAAACTTCTTTACTGCCCTGTGTTGACGCTCACCAGTCAGTCTAGGGCTTCTGCGCTCACTGATGGTGTTGTGACTCTTGTTTACATCCAGTTTTCCACTATCTGTGAGGGATTCAGGTATGGCCCCGGATATGGAAGCATCAGGAAGGGGCACGTTTGTAGGATCCAATGATTCTGGCACCAGCACCGATAATGGCGGCTCAGGTATATCCCCACAGAGGGCAGCATCCACAGACATGGAGGAGCCTAACGCCTTACTCTTTATCGGTGAGGCTGAGGGATCTGTGAGGTGCTTCAAACTCCCAGAAGTGGTGTGCTCCATGGCCTTGCGGTGTAGAGACAGCGGCCGTCCAGAAGCAGGCGGCCCGTCCTTCTCCTCGCTCGGGCTGTTGAACAGGATCTCTCGGCTGGACATCTGGCGGTGTCTCCGCAGCTGGCTGGTCCTCTGCTCCCACACGGACATGGTCATCCTTTTTCTCCTCTCTCTCCTGGACATGAAAGAGTTAGAGGGGTTGAGTGGTGGGGGTGGGCGGCCCTCCCTGATGCTGCCCTGGGCCTCGTCCAGGGAGCAAGAGTAAGTGGGCCGGCTGCGGTGGATGGCTCTTTTCCTGTATAGGTAGGGCCGCCTCCTCCGGCTTCCCCTGAGAAGATAAAGAAAGGAAAACAATGTTGGTATCCAAAGCAGACATGATCTTCAAGTTAACTTATAGAAGAAGATTAATGACTTAGTGTCAACATTAAGACATTTACTACTGAAGAGGACTGAAACACCAAAAGAGTGTCCAATGTGCTGAGATGAAACGGTACTCTTCGATGAATTAAAGGTTTATTACCTCTGTGCAGAGAAAAGGAATATCACAGTACATAGCAAATGTTATTGGCTGATGTTCAACAAAGAGAGCTTATTTTCTCAAAATGAAGACATTTACTGAATCAATGAAGATGTTTGGTGATAAATAAACCAAGCCAAGAGTTGTTGTGTGATTTAAATAACAAAATGAGTAAGATGCAGAATGAAATCAGAGGAATAATAATCATGGAAGTCATAAATGTGTGAGAGTTGGGAGGAACAGAACACAGCATGAACAGAATACTTTGCAGGATGAATGTGAGACACTAACCAGTTTTTTTTTTTTTTAAATCAGACAGAAAGCTGAACAGTGAACAGTGTTACTTACTGGAGCGTGGACTCTTGCGTGGTCCGTGTTATCAATGAGCGATTGGTTGAAAACAAGACATTAGTGCTTTTCTAGCAGAGACAAAACAGGCCTGAAGACACACCACAAATCGACTGTCCTCCAAAAGACAGCCGTTAATAGACTGTTAACACCATTTACAAGCTGTTTAGTTTCAGCTTTCACTTGTTAAATAAAACATGATCTTTTAGATGGAGATAAATCAGTTGATATTTTATGTGTTCTGTATATTTTCAACTTGCAGACTATGGGATACATTTGGAGGAGGTCCAACACAGGCTTGGTTTGTTGTGTGTCTCCATTGGAGCCAAGCAAAAACATTGACAAACAGGATGGTATCAGTATTAGACAGAGTCAAACAACATTCATAAACATCAACAGTAAGCGCAACATTGATAAGATAAAGACGCCTGAGGTCAAATAGAGATGTTAGACAGGCTGAGCTGCAGTATGACAGGAAAGACACAGAGATGGGCTCCACCAGAAAACAGAAGAAAAAGAGTGCATATTTAGATAACCTTTGAGCAAATAACCACCACACTGGGATGCAGCTCTGAACACACCAACAACCTCAGAGCACTCATACATTAGCATTCTTCTCTGACATGCTAGGACCTCAATGTGGCTAATAACTGTGCTGGGCTTCAACATGTTAGCTCAATATTATTGCAGAGAATTTGGAGGAGGGTTAAAAGGCTTCACAGTGGAAGAAAAACGCTCCACACACTTCCCTTAAACTTAAGTCTTTGGATAACCTTTTGCAGCTTATAAAAAGTGTTCAGTGTGTGTGTGTGTGTGTGTGTGTAATTTCTGTTTTTCTTCCTTTGATCATCCAGAGCAGATGCATGCATTTCAAAAAAGCTGAAATCATTATTAGACTTCAACGTGCTTTATCTTTTTTGAAGGTTTAATATGCGATTTTTTGATCCAGCAGATGTCGCCCTTGAGCACCAGCATGAAACCAAAACAACTCGCGGTGCATTGTTGTGTTAGCATGCTAATGCTAGTGATCTTTATTATGCTCTTATCTTCACACTGCATGTAAATTTACCTGAAATGACCGTGATCTAAAAACGCTTATGTGACATTCAATTAATCAGTGAGTACAGTATGTTATACTTCTTTTCTCTAGTCCCTCAATTAAACAACTTTTATATGCGAGGGGATAAGCCGGTCGGCCGTCCCGGCGATGTAAACAAAGTGATGCTACAGCTAGGAAAACTCAGAAAACATGGCAGACAGTGGGACTCGGGTGTTACACCCATTGTAGACAGTCATGACTCACAGAGTGATTTTCAGAGGATATACTTGATTTCTATTACATTTAAGTGTGAAAAATTGCATATTAAGCCTTTAATGGAGCAAATGCTGTCATACAAGTTTCTACAAGGTCAGCAGGGTCACGGACCGCAGGGGTTTTATAGCTGACATTGTGAGACGAGACCAGAAACCCTCAAAGTTCAGAGCGTCCTCTCTGAATACCGATGGCGGCCCGGATGACCCTGTGGTATTCCCATCTCCTCTATGGGTTCTGACAGGAGCGTGACCCTCAGCTGGGTACTCTCAAACTAATGTGCACCTCAAGCTCTCTTTGTTTTAATTTCGATGAGGAGGTTTTAGGAAAATGGCAAGGCCTCCAGAGCGAAGATAGGAAGATAGGAAGCGTTAGAGAAGAAGGTACATCAGTCATCAATGTTATTGAATGTTTTGTCGGAAAATCTTCCACATGCCCATGCGACAAACTGCATGTTTCTCATTACACAGCGTGCACACAGAGCCAGAGGTCTCCACTCTTGTGCATGCACATGCACTTCCACCAGTTTAGACAACAATGTGAAAACAGTCCCTGAGAAAAAGGAAACAATCTACTCTGCAAGCCGGAAACCTGAGCATTGAAAAGACAAGATCATGTTACTTCATGAATGAAAATTTTACAGAATACTTCTGATCAAAGCTTTGTTTAACTTCCTTACACCTCTTTCTTGCAACAAGATCCACATTGCAGTAAACAAAAGTATATTACTGTATAGAAGACTGAGTAACCCTGTCTCCATAACAACAATAGAAGCACCTCCCATCTTGGAGTAGAACCAGTAGCCATGGAAACATACATTAAGCTCCAATTTAGATTAAATGACAGTGCCAGGAGCAGGCAGAGGCTGGATGGTAGACTTGTCTGTAAAGACGTATCAATAAGTCCCACAGCTCTAAATACTGACTCTCTTAACAGACCCTAAGTGACATTTGAATGCACATCTGTAAGCTAATTGTAACCATTAGCCTCCATAGATAAATCTGTTTTGCATGATGTTGTTTAGTAATTCAAATCTACTAAACCAACTGATAGACAAACAATTTGCTCAAGGCTAGCTGAAAATCATGTTAAGTGTTGGCATGGCAGGTTACTTCTGCTTTGCCATTTTGAAAACCCTGGAGGGAGAAGACAGAGGGAGGAGGAGAGGAAGTCAGGCAGGCAGGGCAGATGGATGCACACAGCACTTACTCTGACGACATGAACGAGGACAACGGTCCGACCTCCTTTGCCTTCTGGAGAGCGTGCTTTTGGTTGAACGCTGCCTCTGCTTCCTCTTCATCCTGACCAAAAGAGGACAAGATGGCTGAACAACTGTTACATGATCGAGTTTTAGTAATTGGACATAAAATATTGAGAGAAAATTGACATGTCGGAGGGGAGAGATTTTAAAAAGTATGTAGTGTTACGTAACAGTCGAACAAGAATTACAGCAGACCAGACCGAGTTTCTTTGATATATTTTCTGTTTCTCGTTTTATTGTTACCTTAGTAAGTTCTTGTGCATTGGCGAGATTATCCACAGCAATGGCCAAAAAGACGTTCAGCAGAGTGTCTGGTCATAAAGGAGTTAAGGACAGCATCAAAGTGTAATTTTTTTTTTTTTCTTTTAACAGGTAGATAGTGATAGAAGAATTGCAGATCCCACTAAGAATCAACTCCTGCGCCTGCATCTCTGCAGCTCAGCTGGTCTGAATGATGTAATGCACATTTAGGGTAATAGAAAATCTGGGAAAAGTAATCTGGGAAAGCAAAAACAGATTGACGTAATAAATAAAGAACAAAACTAACACAAGAAATCCAGAGCTTAACAGAAAGAAATCCAAAAAAAAAACATCAGACTTTTATCAAATCAGCTTTCCTTCAGTAATCATGGAAGTGAGTTTAGGATAGCTAATACAAGAAAAGGCATTAAGCACTATACGTGTAATGGCAATTCCAGTTGTATTTATAGAAGTGTAACAGAGGATACAGTTTCCAAATAGTGTGAGCACAATAAAGTAGATAGAGGACCACATGCCAGACTTCACTCCTCCTTGAGAGCGAATACCGTTGTACATAACCTCGTTCCAGTCCTCTCCAGTCAAGATCTGGAAATATAAACCACACAATAACACATAATATCATCCACAGAACCATCCTAAGCATCACTTAAGCTGAGTTATAAACTCCACATTACAAAATGTGTGTGAAACAGAGAGCATTCGTCAATTGTCAGGTATATTTCCAGACCTGAAAGACGGTCATGATGGCTGCAGGGAAGGTGTCAAAGTTTGTCGGAGTGTAGTCTTCAAAGATGAACCTGTAAGAAGGATATGACACATGCAGTCCTTAAAAAAAAAGCAGAGCCAGGTATAGTTTTTATTTAGTTTTTCAGTTGGGGAGAAATCAATTCTCCTCCTCTCTAGCTGGCTCTTTTTTTTTTTTTTTTAAAGCACGCTCTGTATTCTGGAGGCCAGTCTGTGTGTACCTCTGCCAGAATATATATAAGTGACAGCTTGTTGGAAACAGCCTTCGACTCAAGGGAAAACTAAGCAACAATAGCTGTGTGTGTGACAAAGGCAGTGTATTAAATCACATAGTGTCTCTGTATCATGAAAACAACAGTAGACAGGACTTAGGACAATCTATTCTCCCCTCAACTACGTCTGTTAAATAAAGAGGAAACCTAGTGATCCATGTAGTCGTCTTTAGCTTTGTTCTATGTTTGAGAATGTGTATTCAGTAGGATTCTAGGATTCGTGCAACCAGCCAAGTGGGAAACATTAACAGTCTTTATTTTCTGCCTAGTTGTTTCCTCACTTTATTCAGTTTCTTTATGGACTCATGAGGCGTGGTGGACAGAACGATAGGTAATTGTATTTCTCTCAAAGGGCCTTAGGGATACTTTAACTTCACCTGCCACCGAAGAGCTGCATGCCAAGGAGTGCAAAGACAACGATGAACAGGAAGAGGAGGAAGATGAGCGAGATGATGGACTTCATGGAGTTCATCAGAGAGATGACCAGATTTCTCAGAGACGCCCAGTACCTTTAAAGCCACAAAATATCACAATGATGAATTTTGAAGTGGTGAAAAAATGTTGCAACAAAAAGCATAACAACTGAATCTCCATCCAAACTGTCAAGGTGCAATTTGTATTTATTTTGTTGATAATGGGGTTCAAGGTTCTGACAAACAAAAGTAATATTGCATGGAATAAAATATGATGCATGATGAAATGCTCAATGATAGAAGAAGTCTGGCAAATGGCACTACTTCAAAAGAAGATGTTTTATTTCTGGTTTCATCTTGATTAAAGGTAGAAGAAATTATTGTCAGAAGTACTTCATTGTCTACTTTATGAATACAAGTATATAATACGATATTTTAAAGATCCATGGTACCTAACAGTCGTATCCAACTATTGTAAAATATAAAAAATACTACATATTTCATCAGCATGACTTCTAGCCTTTAGCCAGCAGTGAATATTCCTTGTAAATAGTACCAAGCATCTTAACAGATGGTATAGAGTGAGGAGGGCTGCTGCACTAACTTGGTGATCTTGAAGATTCTCAGCAGACGGAGAGCACGCAGGACACTGATGCCAAAGGAAGTGCCGGGCCTGAAGAACCCCCACAGCACTTCAAAGATGCTGCCAACAATTACCTACACAGATATACAAAAGGATATAAATATATATATTTAATTAAAAGGTATATTAGGAATTACCTCTTCAATTTAAACACACAAATGAAGAAATGTGCATTTTGATTTCACATAGTGACAGAGAGAAGTAGGGATGAGGCAACAGACGATGACAGAGGGTAACAAGGCTGATAATTCATAGTCTTCAAAGACAAGCAGTGGGTCTTGTGAGAAACAAAGAGAGGGAGACAAAGTACTGACACTGCAGTCAAAGCAATTAAAGGAGGAGTGGAAGTAGAGACGCGGCCCCAAGCTGTACATCTTCAGAAACATTTCAGTCAGGAACAGAGCGAGGAACAGGAACTCTGCATAGTCTGCAACAAAAAACAAAAAATGATGTTTCCATTGTTTTACTTTAAACACAAACCCTTTCAATTACATGATAAAATCACTTTATTTGATAGCTGTTGCAGTGGGGTCATGAAGCATATGAACAGTCAGACCACTCCTCAATACTTTATGAATTTCCTGATATGACTCACAGAGGAAGTTGGACAGCCACAGAGGCTGATTGTGGTGAACAATTGCCACACACAGTGTGTTGAGAGCCACAAGGCCCAGCACTGTCCAGTAGAAAGTTTGTGTCTTCACCACACGGCGGATGGAAATTCGCAGGAGACGCTCTTTGCGATGAAAATATGCTGTTGGACCCCGCTTGGCGCTCCTGATACTTGATCTGGCCATGGGGATGCCTGTGGGGATCAGAAGGAGAGATATGCTTCTCTTTCGGCAGCTGCAGAGCTAAGACCTATACTTTATGTGACCATATTTATGTTTCTGTCCAGACTCCCACTCACCCACAGAGGAGATGTCACCATACTGTTCATCCCCTGGTTGCCCTCGATGCACCACGTCCATCCCTCTCCTCTTGATAGTGGTGGCTCTCTTTAACACTGCAGAGAAGATTGCAAATAAAATGCCCCAGAACAAGCAGTACAAACTGTTTAACCAACACATTCATGAAGCTTAAGGGGACACACTGTGAGGATAGTGACACAAAGCAGACCTTTGGGCAACATTAGCAGGAGATATAGTTTGTTTTCTTTTTCTTTTGCATTTTTAAATTCTCAGTAAGTCAATACGACTGGATTGTTTGTGTTTGCTGATTTTTTTTGTCAACAAAGCCCAAAAATATGTCTGCTGCACGGCCACCCTTACATTTAAAAACACTCACGGGTAGACTCAGGCAGTATGCAAGTATGACATGAAATCAATAAACAATAAAAAGATAATGACGAAGCAAATGATAAAGAGAAATCACAGCAAGCATAATCTGCATGAAAATCTAACGTCTGTGAAGTTTTAGCTGAGAGGGAAAGTTAAGCTCATTAACTCTACAGTCAAATGAGAAAAAAAATGATTGTAAGTGTAATGATCCATGCAACTGAATGCATGACTTTTCCTGCTATTTGATCTCTTACGACAAACCATGCTCACAGGCGACTTGACGGCCCATGCATTGCTCTAATTTCAGCTGTGTACAAGTGCTGTGGCACAGTAGCAGCGGACAGGACGTGCAGTGCACACATGCTGGATTTAGTGTGATGAGTATGTGTTGACCTTTATCACTGACTGGTGTTTTTATGATTACCTTTCCTATCCCTCCCCCCACTAGCACCTTCCCAGTGCCTTGTGATTTCTGAAAATTGCTTACAGTCAATATTTGCTTGGGGATTTTTTTTTCAATAAGCCACTGATCAAACACACAGAGAGAATCACATACAAAAACAAAACTGCTTCCATTTTACACACATACACTAGTGTTTGCGAAAGGCAGGACCACAAAGACCTGTCAACACACTCACACATTGCAAGCACATGCTGCTGCCTTTTCAGACCAATGGTTGCTGAGGCAACAGCAGTCCCCCACCTTCTTTTAGGCAGAGCTTCTGCTCTCTTTTCTCTCTATCTGTTTTTCCCCCAGATTGTTATTTTCAATTTATCCTTCTTATTTCAGAAACATCCTGAGCAAGAAACTTACAGAACAAGGTTTAACTTTGTTCAAGCCCCGTCTTGTGCATATTTAAGTGGCGATGTGCGTGAAATATGAGATGGTGAAGTTGGTGAGGGAGGGCGGGAGAGCAGAGGGCGGTTCTCACCATATGCACCACCTGTACTCCACTCTGGGAGACTCCTGAGAGCTGCCAATCAATGAACATTTAATAAAAGCCCTGCTGCTTTAGTGAGGAGGAAAGGTCAAAGTACAGTAAAGGGGTCAGAGGAGGCATTAAGTTGTCTTTTTTTGGGCCTCGTGTGTAGTGGCAGGTTTAGCACTATCAGTACGTGATCTTACCAAGTGCTCCACGGCAGCAACAAAAAACCGGGCAGTACAATATATCCTGAGCTGATATATGGTGAGGATTTTTTTTTCTGTCTTTTGATATTGAGGGAAACTTTTAATGTTTTAGATTTTTTTTTTTGTCTCAGGAGGTACATTTCAACAGGAGTAAGAGTCTTCCACCACAGTAGAAGCTCAATGAGGCTGCAAAAACAACTATGCTAACTATGGCATGCTAACAAAGTCACAATTATAATGCCAAAAATTAGGACACTTCGCACAGGAATGCTCTACCAAAAGTGTGTCAAATTTCACTGTGACTGACACCTACAGTCTATGCTGAAGTTTTTTTTACTATGTCCCACATCTAAGTTTTGTCATAAGCGTTTGCTAAGCAGATATTAATCAGCTTAGTACAGCTGAGGCTAATGTTTCAAATCAATGACAAGCAAAAGCATTGGAGAAATTATTATTTTGATCTGATGATGTTTGTAGATAAAGACTGATGATTACCAGAAATGTTGCTGTGCATTGTCATAGTTTCGCTTTTCAGCTTAACGCTGACATTAGCATATTAACAATCACCACCACACTGGTAACATGCTGATGCCATTCATGTTATGTTTACAATGCCTGCATGCTAACCTTTGCTAATTAACTCATAGCACTAATTACAGCTAAGGCAAAAGGGAATATCATTAGTTTGATCAAAATTAATGTACTGGGGAGAAGTCAGGGAAATCTCATTAAGATTCCCTCTTGAGGAACTATATACTGTACAACATTTCTCTGCATAAAACAGTTGCAGAAATATTTCAGTGTGCCATCCTTTCAGTTTTGATGAATCAGGGCTCAAAAGGATGGCAGCTAGCAGGGCTACAAATGAAAACCAGACTGAAATGTAGTTCAACTTGTCAACTATGTCCTTATCTTATCTAAGTATTTTTTTAAAGTAAACCTGGAAAAAACACATAGGCTACATAATACAGCTTCAAACAGCCTTTTAAGCACATTTACATTATAGCTACATGCTGGCATCAATCAAAATGAGTTGAAGAGAGACAGAATGTAAAGCAGTGTAAAGACAGCAGAAAGACAACATGAACTCTGACATTATAGAGAGATTATGAAACTATATTTCTAACTTACCATCGAGGGCTGAAGGTCCTGAAGTCTTATTCTCCTCTGCAAGCATCACTTCCTCTGTAAAGTCACACAAACATTAGAAATGAGCAGCAGATGATAGTGAAGAGGAAAAAAAAGCCCAATATTTACAACTAATAAAGTTAGACTTTAAGCTTAAGGTGAAATATTGATTCTCTCTCTCTTATCTAGAGCAGAATATCATTGGTCTCCCTGAGCTGTGTCTGGGACTAAAGCCACCTGCTCTGTCGATCCAGGCCCGGTAGCCGTTGAGTTCTCTCTCAATCTGCTGTTGGCGTCTCAGCTTCATGAAGGCCCTGCGGTTTTCCACCCTCTCCCTCTCTTTGGCAAATTCCCTGCAAAACCAAACCACAGAAGCATTTACTTACTCTTTTAGGAAACAGTTGTACACACACACTTCACTTGTACATTCAACCACAAAATGAGACAAGAGGAGAGAGAGGAAGGCAAAGGAGGTTTCTTCTCTCTTCTCTCCCACGGTGGAGATAATGACAATGGATCCCCAATTAACCTTTCTGTAAAACTAATTAACTTGTACAGACTTAGACACTGTGCACTGAAGCAGCAGGGTTTGTATAGACAGCAGCTCAAC